>NW_028248779.1:0-168187 GCF_964263255.1 Lissotriton vulgaris | reverse complement strand
TGTAGCTGCAAGTTGCAATACATTGGTGGCACAAAGCTACAGGCACATAAGAGAGTCCTATAGCATATGCGAGCCATTACAAATAATGATGATAGTAACCCTGTAGCAAGACATTTTAAACAAGTCCATAACAATGATTTGAAACATTTTTAATATTTTGTCATAGATGCAGTGAGTCCCCAGAAGAGAGGAGGGGATAGGGAGCTCAAACTTAGAAGAATGGAGACATCATACATTCTATAATTAGACTCCAAGCACCCCAGGGGGCTCAACACCAGTGAAGATTTATATACGTATCTGTGACAGAAGGAACTTGATAGGAACTGATAATCTGTAATTTTGAATGAATTTATGTGAATATGTTGCATTCTTCTACTGTTTTTTTTTAGGGAAGATATTTAAATATATATATATATATATATATATATATATATATATATATATATATATATATATATATATATATAAGTAAGCAGACTCCTCACGGAATGGAAAGGAGAAGAGGCCACAACAGGGAACTTTTCAGGAGCCGTTTAATCGTGGACAACATGGCAAAATGCATTTCGGCGAATAGCCTTCTTCAGTTGCTGTTGCTGTCACGTGCTGACCCCGCCTGCACCTTTGTAGTGTCCTGTACCACCCTCATTGGAAGGTAAGTAATGCTCCCGCCCCCAAGTCACATGTGTATTCGACCATAGTGGCACAAATGGGACTCCAACTCCCAGAAAGCATCTCTTCTGGTGAGCAAAGCGTGGGGACGGCAGGCAGCGTTCAGGGCAAAGATGCAGTGATGAAAGGAGGTCAGTACGTCAAGTGAAAGTCACACGCACTCCCTTCAGTCCCAAACAGTTCACACCTCGAGTGCGATGCAGCCAAACAATGAGCCGAGTGTAAAGCCGAATGTTCAATGAACTCGACTTCTCGTTAGGTAACGAGCTGCCGCTGGCAGTGGGCTGTGGCAGGCAAAGCACTTGGGGCGGGCAGGAAACCTTCCAGGAAACGGAGAAACAAACAGGCTTTGACAGCAGATGCCAGGGTTCCTGCCACTTGTAGAACCGGAGCCTCCAGCGCACCCTGGCAAGTGCGCGAAATAGATAAGTAAGCAGACTCCTCACGGAATGGAAAGGAGAAGAGGCCACAACAGGGAACTTTTCAGGAGCCGTTTAATCGTGGACAACATGGCAAAATGCATTTCGGCGAATAGCCTTCTTCAGTTGCTGTTGCTGTCACGTGCTGACCCCGCCTGCACCTTTGTAGTGTCCTGTACCACCCTCATTGGAAGGTAAGTAATGCTCCCGCCCCCAAGTCACATGTGTATTCGACCATAGTGGCACAAATGGGACTCCAACTCCCAGAAAGCATCTCTTCTGGTGAGCAAAGCGTGGGGACGGCAGGCAGCGTTCAGGGCAAAGATGCAGTGATGAAAGGAGGTCAGTACGTCAAGTGAAAGTCACACGCACTCCCTTCAGTCCCAAACAGTTCACACCTCGAGTGCGATGCAGCCAAACAATGAGCCGAGTGTAAAGCCGAATGTTCAATGAACTCGACTTCTCGTTAGGTAACGAGCTGCCGCTGGCAGTGGGCTGTGGCAGGCAAAGCACTTGGGGCGGGCAGGAAACCTTCCAGGAAACGGAGAAACAAACAGGCTTTGACAGCAGATGCCAGGGTTCCTGCCACTTGTAGAACCGGAGCCTCCAGCGCACCCTGGCAAGTGCGCGAAATAGATAAGTAAGCAGACTCCTCACGGAATGGAAAGGAGAAGAGGCCACAACAGGGAACTTTTCAGGAGCCGTTTAATCGTGGACAACATGGCAAAATGCATTTCGGCGAATAGCCTTCTTCAGTTGCTGTTGCTGTCACGTGCTGACCCCGCCTGCACCTTTGTAGTGTCCTGTACCACCCTCATTGGAAGGTAAGTAATGCTCCCGCCCCCAAGTCACATGTGTATTCGACCATAGTGGCACAAATGGGACTCCAACTCCCAGAAAGCATCTCTTCTGGTGAGCAAAGCGTGGGGACGGCAGGCAGCGTTCAGGGCAAAGATGCAGTGATGAAAGGAGGTCAGTACGTCAAGTGAAAGTCACACGCACTCCCTATAGTCCCAAACAGTTCACACCTCGAGTGCGATGCAGCCAAACAATGAGCCGAGTGTAAAGCCGAATGTTCAATGAACTCGACTTCTCGTTAGGTAACGAGCTGCCGCTGGCAGTGGGCTGTGGCAGGCAAAGCACTTGGGGCGGGCAGGAAACCTTCCAGGAAACGGAGAAACAAACAGGCTTTGACAGCAGATGCCAGGGTTCCTGCCACTTGTAGAACCGGAGCCTCCAGCGCACCCTGGCAAGTGCGCGAAATAGATAAGTAAGCAGACTCCTCACGGAATGGAAAGGAGAAGAGGCCACAACAGGGAACTTTTCAGGAGCCGTTTAATCGTGGACAACATGGCAAAATGCATTTCGGCGAATAGCCTTCTTCAGTTGCTGTTGCTGTCACGTGCTGACCCCGCCTGCACCTTTGTAGTGTCCTGTACCACCCTCATTGGAAGGTAAGTAATGCTCCCGCCCCCAAGTCACATGTGTATTCGACCATAGTGGCACAAATGGGACTCCAACTCCCAGAAAGCATCTCTTCTGGTGAGCAAAGCGTGGGGACGGCAGGCAGCGTTCAGGGCAAAGATGCAGTGATGAAAGGAGGTCAGTACGTCAAGTGAAAGTCACACGCACTCCCTTCAGTCCCAAACAGTTCACACCTCGAGTGCGATGCAGCCAAACAATGAGCCGAGTGTAAAGCCGAATGTTCAATGAACTCGACTTCTCGTTAGGTAACGAGCTGCCGCTGGCAGTGGGCTGTGGCAGGCAAAGCACTTGGGGCGGGCAGGAAACCTTCCAGGAAACGGAGAAACAAACAGGCTTTGACAGCAGATGCCAGGGTTCCTGCCACTTGTAGAACCGGAGCCTCCAGCGCACCCTGGCAAGTGCGCGAAATAGATAAGTAAGCAGACTCCTCACGGAATGGAAAGGAGAAGAGGCCACAACAGGGAACTTTTCAGGAGCCGTTTAATCGTGGACAACATGGCAAAATGCATTTCGGCGAATAGCCTTCTTCAGTTGCTGTTGCTGTCACGTGCTGACCCCGCCTGCACCTTTGTAGTGTCCTGTACCACCCTCATTGGAAGGTAAGTAATGCTCCCGCCCCCAAGTCACATGTGTATTCGACCATAGTGGCACAAATGGGACTCCAACTCCCAGAAAGCATCTCTTCTGGTGAGCAAAGCGTGGGGACGGCAGGCAGCGTTCAGGGCAAAGATGCAGTGATGAAAGGAGGTCAGTACGTCAAGTGAAAGTCACACGCACTCCCTTCAGTCCCAAACAGTTCACACCTCGAGTGCGATGCAGCCAAACAATGAGCCGAGTGTAAAGCCGAATGTTCAATGAACTCGACTTCTCGTTAGGTAACGAGCTGCCGCTGGCAGTGGGCTGTGGCAGGCAAAGCACTTGGGGCGGGCAGGAAACCTTCCAGGAAACGGAGAAACAAACAGGCTTTGACAGCAGATGCCAGGGTTCCTGCCACTTGTAGAACCGGAGCCTCCAGCGCACCCTGGCAAGTGCGCGAAATAGATAAGTAAGCAGACTCCTCACGGAATGGAAAGGAGAAGAGGCCACAACAGGGAACTTTTCAGGAGCCGTTTAATCGTGGACAACATGGCAAAATGCATTTCGGCGAATAGCCAAAAACTGTGCTCTTACACAGGCAACCTTGTGGTATTTTTGGCGGCCTGCCTGTGCCGCGAGGTGTGGCTCCGGGGCTGTCGGCCCTCCAGCGGAGACGCCAACCGACGCCTTTGCATTTGGGAGAGGATGCCCGTTTTGGAAGGAATAATTGGAAGCAGCGCGGGTGAGCGCACGCTGCACAACCCACTGGGGTGTTAATATGATTTTGGGAACTGTGACGAAGAGCACACTGGTGCAATACAGGAACTACAAGTACCATCAGGCCACCGAAGTGGCCACGCCCAGATGGGCGGGATTCCATCAGGTGCTAAGTAGCCCCAAAAAACTTCAAACGTGTCAATTCATGTCCAATCCTGTGCCTATGAGGAAGTGCCCAGCGCACGAAACGCGTCAGGCAGGATAGTTACTTTGCTGCATGCTGTGTCTTCCCTCACGCTGCTTACCTTCCGAAATAAAAGTGGCTGAACAGCAATCTTCTTGTGAGGCTCATCTCTTACACAGGCAACCTTGTGGTATATATATATATATATATATATATATATATATATATATATATATATGTTTTTATGTGGAGGCACATTTTAGGACTATTTATATTTATTATATTTATATATGATATTTATAAATGGATTTTAGACATGAATTCTGAAAAGTACGTATATTTTATCTGTATTTTTGTGGTCTGAGGTCCCATCATATTGAATTGATCAAATGTGCCAATTATTTATTGTATTTATTATATTAATGGTCCTTTGATAATTTGCACTATATGAGAACATGGTATCTCCCAGTAATTGATCCTGGTCTATAAGAGAAAGAGATAACAACACATGGTTTTGTTTGCAGATATATTTGATTAGGAAAACGCTCAAATTAGGTACTAAAATGTATAATATCCCTGCAAAATATGAAATATTAACGTGATGTATTGATTTATATTGTGGTATCTTAGGGTTCAGGGTTTAAGTTCAGCACATTATTAATATTATTTTTATTTTTTATTTTCCATTATTAGCAATTTTTGGTATTCCTCAAATTTATTATGGGTTAGCACAATTTATTATTGACAAGGCATTTGAACAAGGATTGAGAATTAGTTTAGGTGATTACTGCACAATTAGGCATTTAAGCCGAAATTCTGTGTAAATAACATTGGGATATAAAAAACAATAATGGGTTGAGTACTCACCAAAGTTCATTTAAGCTTTTTTTTCTCCTTGTACCACATCCTAATATGTATTTTACTGTAATATATGAATTGTCACCCAAGGAGCATTCAGACTATCTATTATGTCCATGCCTTGTTATGTCAATGCACTTGCACTTTAAATAGCGAGGGAAAATGTATGAGGGTGTCATGTGATCAAGGGCGGGAGCGCCCAAAATGCGTAGTGGCAGAGGTGGCTGAAATAAAGTAATCTATTGCGCAAATATATTGGGACCACGCTCGTCTTTTCTAAAAAGAATAGGAACTGCAAGCTCGAGCAAGATGCTATATATATGTATATATATATATATATATATATATATATATATATATATATATATATATATATATATATATATATATATATATATATATATATATATATATATATATATATATATACCACCAGTCCCCGCCTCTTCCTCAAAGAAAGGGTCCGACACATGCATTGAGACTTTTCCAGGTAAGATTTATTGCTGCCAAGTTGGAAGACACACGAAGTTTAAAACACCTGGCAGACGCGTTTCGGCGTTAGCCTTATTCATTGCCAGCATTGTGTTTTTTGCGTTGTGTTTTGCGTGGATGGTAGGCTGCTTAAAAAGCTCCCATTGGAGCTTGGTCGTTCCGATTTAGAGGCACTGCTCTTGCCACCTTTGTTGCAGTGTTTGCTATTGCTTGCTGGTAGTTGTAGTTCCCACGCTAGCAAGTCCTCCATCTAGTTCCCGTCGTTTGTACCAGCTGACGTTCTCCATTTTGCGGACTCTGGTACAGTGACCGGTCCGGGCATACGATAATGCCCCAGCATACGCCAGCATTTTGAGTTCGCCCGCTCTCCACCGCGGGAACCCTGGCAGCAATCGTCTCCCAGAATCGTCTCAACCGACAACATATAATTGCCGCTCTCTCCCCGATACCACGAAGCAAGTCCTGGGCGGGGGGGCGCCACTTGTGTGCATTCAGCACGCCAACCAACAAGGAAATGCCGGCCATCAGTGGAGCACCTGAACGAGAGGCGTGTCGGGAAATGCAGAGCCGACCACTGCATTTAACATATACCACCAGTCCCCGCCTCTTCCTCAAAGAAAGGGTCCGACACATGCATTGAGACTTTTCCAGGTAAGATTTATTGCTGCCAAGTTGGAAGACACACGAAGTTTAAAACACCTGGCAGACGCGTTTCGGCGTTAGCCTTATTCATTGCCAGCATTGTGTTTTTTGCGTTGTGTTTTGCGTGGATGGTAGGCTGCTTAAAAAGCTCCCATTGGAGCTTGGTCGTTCCGATTTAGAGGCACTGCTCTTGCCACCTTTGTTGCAGTGTTTGCTATTGCTTGCTGGTAGTTGTAGTTCCCACGCTAGCAAGTCCTCCATCTAGTTCCCGTCGTTTGTACCAGCTGACGTTCTCCATTTTGCGGACTCTGGTACAGTGACCGGTCCGGGCATACGATAATGCCCCAGCATACGCCAGCATTTTGAGTTCGCCCGCTCTCCACCGCGGGAACCCTGGCAGCAATCGTCTCCCAGAATCGTCTCAACCGACAACATATAATTGCCGCTCTCTCCCCGATACCACGAAGCAAGTCCTGGGCGGGGGGCGCCACTTGTGTGCATTCAGCACGCCAACCAACAAGGAAATGCCGGCCATCAGTGGAGCACCTGAACGAGAGGCGTGTCGGGAAATGCAGAGCCGACCACTGCATTTAACATATACCACCAGTCCCCGCCTCTTCCTCAAAGAAAGGGTCCGACACATGCATTGAGACTTTTCCAGGTAAGATTTATTGCTGCCAAGTTGGAAGACACACGAAGTTTAAAACACCTGGCAGACGCGTTTCGGCGTTAGCCTTATTCATTGCCAGCATTGTGTTTTTTGCGTTGTGTTTTGCGTGGATGGTAGGCTGCTTAAAAAGCTCCCATTGGAGCTTGGTCGTTCCGATTTAGAGGCACTGCTCTTGCCACCTTTGTTGCAGTGTTTGCTATTGCTTGCTGGTAGTTGTAGTTCCCACGCTAGCAAGTCCTCCATCTAGTTCCCGTCGTTTGTACCAGCTGACGTTCTCCATTTTGCGGACTCTGGTACAGTGACCGGTCCGGGCATACGATAATGCCCCAGCATACGCCAGCATTTTGAGTTCGCCCGCTCTCCACCGCGGGAACCCTGGCAGCAATCGTCTCCCAGAATCGTCTCAACCGACAACATATAATTGCCGCTCTCTCCCCGATACCACGAAGCAAGTCCTGGGCGGGGGGGCGCCACTTGTGTGCATTCAGCACGCCAACCAACAAGGAAATGCCGGCCATCAGTGGAGCACCTGAACAAGAGGCGTGTCGGGAAATGCAGAGCCGACCACTGCATTTAACATATACCACCAGTCCCCGCCTCTTCCTCAAAGAAAGGGTCCGACACATGCATTGAGACTTTTCCAGGTAAGATTTATTGCTGCCAAGTTGGAAGACACACGAAGTTTAAAACACCTGGCAGACGCGTTTCGGCGTTAGCCTTATTCATTGCCAGCATTGTGTTTTTTACGATAATGCCCCAGCATACGCCAGCATTTATATATATTACCTACTGGCGATCGCCAGTAGGTAGTTATAGTTAGGATTTTTTTCAATGTTAAATCTCAAAATTCTATTTGGAATAACTTTGGCGTCGGTTGACGAATGTGCCTGAAAATTTCCTCAAAATGGCCTCGCAGCGCTCCGGTTCTTCCCTGAAAGTTTGAGGGGGATGCGTCAAGCGGGGGCTGAGAAAAAAGAGGGGGGTCCCAAAATGCGTTTCCCCATGTTAATTTCCATAGGGCGGTCGATTTCACTTTTAGCCTGAACGGCTGAATGGATTTCCACCAAAGTTGGCAAAATTGTAGGGACTGGTAGCCCAATGTGCCTTTGCTATGTCTTAAGATATGTGCTCCAGTGGATTTTTAGTAATTTAGGTTCAAAAAAATATATATATCTAGAGCCGCTCCCCGGTACGCGCACCGGGGAGCGCTCAAAATGCACCACGCGACTTGCGCGCGGAAAGCTGATTGGCTCTCGGGTGTCTGTAAACATTCGAAACAGACTGCAGCGGCCGCCATCTTGTACCTCGGTAGGATTGAGGTGGAAAAAATCAAAGGGGGAAATGAGCGAAAGGGGGCAGGGTACACCCCCCCTGACCCCCTAGGTTTGTTGTGGGGGTCATAAAAGGGCCCCACGGGGCAAAAAACATTTTTTTTTTTTGATTTGCGCGGGGGGAGCGCCCAGTACGTGCACCGGGGAGCGGACCATGGAGAAAAAAGAATGACACTTTTTTGTAAAAAAAATAGAATTTTTTTATAAATTGGAGGTAGTCCTGAAAAGAACTTTTTTTTGTTTTTGATGTTTTATATTTTTTTTATACTTTTTAAAACGATTTTATATTTTTGGGGGATTTTTTACAGGGAAAAACAAAAACATGGATTCAAAAACTGCTCAACAGGAGCAAAAAAATGAGAAAATGTATGGACGGGGAGGGCATCGGTGTTCCTGTCTCTTCATTGCAATGAGTTAAACGCTCTGCTCTCCATAACAAAGTAGTTCGTCACAGTCCACACATAAAAATGTTATGCCTGCAAAGAACGGCTGAACGTTAAGGACCATTCTTGCACGTGTTCTTCCTGAAGGTGTTGCTCCACCAGTGGAGGTGCTGCCGCCATCTCTTCGTGCATTCTCTGCCAGCTCCCTGACACTCTCCCTGGAATAATTTTTGGGATGTCTTCTTTTGACATGCCTAATTAAATTGCCATTTCCAAAGCTATATTTTTTTAGAGGATTGCCTCTGGATAAAATACTGCCACATATTTTACAAGTTACTTTACTTGCATTAACTTTTTTTATTTTTTTTTTGTAAAATTTTTATTTTGCAAAACACAGAGAAAAAAAAAACAGTGAACAAAAGGTACCACATCGGGCGCATAGATGGTCCCACACAGTGGGAAAGCAGTAAATGAAGACGAGGCAATAACGCAATGCGAGAGAAGTGAGCAAATAATAGGCTCCAACATCCGCAAGATGGAGGCAGTCTTACACGTAGCCCCAAGGCGGGGTACTCCGTTAGTTCAGCCGGCAGAAAGTCCAGAGTCACAAAGCCGTCGAACTGAGCCTCGACCCAGCAGCACAGATGTCCCGATGGCAGTACACGGACTTAACTTCCCGTTTCCCACCCCCCCCTCCCGTGACGGCGCACACTCATTCCCCACTCATCCATCACACAAACTTAGAGCTGAAATAGATGTAAGGCCCTCAATGATGCTGGGCACACTGCCGAGGGTAAACCAGTAGAGAGAAAGGACACCAGGGGGCCCCATATGTGTTTAAAGTTTTTGTAGTTGCCTAGGAAGATGTCCGCCATTCTCTCAAGACTCAGGAGCCTCCACAGTCTAGCGTGCCAAAGTGAGATCGCCGGCGCCTCCTTCCGCTTCCAGGCTGACGCCAGCGTGAGCTTGGCAGCGCCTAGGCAGAGCCATAGAATCTTCTTGTCTGCGCGTGTCTGGTGCTCGAGGCCAGGATCTCTCACGCCCAGGAGTACGAATGCCAAAGAGTTATCAATAGGATACTGCAAGATATCTTTAATATGGGATAGGATCTCGTCCCAGAAGGGTTTGATGATCGGACAATCCCACCAAATGTGGCGGAAGTCCCCCAGTAGGCCACAACCCCTCCAACATCTATCCGAGACAGCCGGGTAGATACGGTGAAGCCGGGCCGGGACCATATACCACTGTGTGAGAGTTTTTAAGTGCGCCTCCCTCAGGAGTGTTGAGTGGTTAAATTGCGTCATGTCCCTCCACAACGCCGACCATTCTCCATCAGTGATATCCCTCCCCACCATCTCCTCCCATTGCTCCATGTAGCGCGGTCTAGGGGAAAGGGCAGATCGAAGCAGCAGTTGGTATAGAAAGGAGATGGCCCCCTTCATGGTAGATGTTTTTAGCAGGAAGGCCTCAAATTCGGAGGGAGGCCTCGTGGCTGCCTCCCGTACTCCCGGTGACGTGGCCCAGTGGAGCAGTTGTAAATGCCTGTATTTTTCAGTTGGCTGCACTTGGTAGTCCCGCATGCAATTCTCAAAGGTCAGGGGGTCAGGGCCGTGGAACAGATGGAGCAGCGCACGACATCCTCCCTCTCTCCAAGTATCAAAGGGGCCCTCGGCGAGTGCCGGCGGGAACGCCGGGTTGAAATGCAATGGGGTGAACGGAGACGGGAAGGTCGTCCATCGCTCATCCCCCGCCAAGGTGTCCCATACTTTCAGTGTAGTCCCCGTGGGCGTACTGATGTACGCATTCACCGGGCGGTCACGCTTTGGTTTCCAGGCCAGATCCCAGACGGACTGGCCTGCCACGCTCCGGTCCATATGCAACCAGTGTTTTTCGGAAAATTGCTGTGACCATTCCACCATGACTCTTAGTTGGGCAGCTTTATAATAGAGGTGGGGATCCGGGAGGCCGACCCCCCCGTCAGCCCGTAGCCGTCGCAGGAGTGCAAACGAAAGTCGTGCCCGACCCCCCTGCCAGACAAATTTCAAGATCAATGTTTTGAGCTGGCTAAAGAAGGAAGTGCTCAGCGGAATCGGTAGGGCCTGAAAAAGATATAAGTATTTGGGGAGAAGGACCATTTTAATGGCATGCACCCGACCTAGCCAGGACAGGAATTTGGGCTTCCACTTCTCCAGTTCGGCCCGCGTCTTGGCCAGCAGGGGCGGGAAGTTGGCTGCGAATAAGCCACCCACCGTGGGAGTGAGGTGGACTCCTAGGTTAAGTATCGAGCCCGAGGCCCAGGCTAGTGGCGTCGACGCTCTCACCTGAGCAATTTCGGCCTGTGATAAGGTTAAATTCAGGACATAAGACTTGCCGTAATTAACCTTGAAGCCAGCCACTCCCTCGAATTCCAGCAAGATATCCCGAACGCATGGAAGAGAGTTAGCAGGATCGGCCACCGACAGCAGGACATCGTCCGCAAAGAGAGAAATTTTGTGTTGCTCACCTGTGAATGGTATGCCCTTCACCCCCTCATGCTCCCGGACCGCCATCGCCAAGGGCTCAATGCTGAGCGCGAACAGCAAGGGAGAGAGGGGCACCCTTGTCTGGTGCCTCGCGAGTGCTGGAAGAAGGCCGATAGGTGGCCGTTCACCGCCACCCTCGAGCGCGGGCTACAGAAGTTTGCCCTCACCATGGTGGTGAATCTGTCGGAGAAACCAAACGCCTGCAACGTGTGGAATAGAAAGCTCTAGTCTACTCGATCGAAGGCCTTCTCCGCATCCAGGCCCACCAATACCGCCGGAATGCGGAACCTGTCCGCCTTCTCAATGAGATGAATCACCCTACGCGTATTGTCGTGCGTCTGGCGGCCTTTGATGAAGCCGGACTGATCCGGATGGACAATCGCCGGTAGCAGGTCCTGGAGGCGGCTCGCTAGAATCGCCGAGTACAGCTTCGCGTCAATATTAAGTAAGGCTATGGGACGGAATGAGGTACATTGCTCCGGATCCTTCCCCGGCTTCGGCAGGACCGTAATCACCGCCTCCGCTAGGGTCCCGGTATTCACTCCGGACGTAGCCATGTCATTAAAGAGGGCGACCAGGAAGTCGCACACCTCAGTCGCGTAGGTCTGATAGAAGACTGCAGTGTACCCGTCCGGGCCGGGGGCTTTATGTAATTTCAAGTTTTTAATGGCGGAGAGGACTTCCTCTCTCGAGATCGGAGCTTCTAACAGGTCGTTCCACGCACTGGGGACCTGCGGGAGCGGCAAGCGCTGCAGGAACTCCCGCTGCGCTGCCGCATCCAGCTCCTCGCCTGTATACAAAGCGGCGTAGAAGCGGCCAAATATGTCCGCCTTCGCCCCGTCACGATGGTGGAGTACTCCTGCGGGGTCTCTGATCCCCCCTATGTATTCTCGTTCCCTCTGTCCCGCAATTGCCGGGCTAAGTGTCTGCAATCTTATTACCACTGGAGTATGAGTGCCGCCCCAGCCGCAGGAGAGTGAGCTCGTCCCTGTTTGCATAGTGTGCCTTCAGTTTGCCCCTAACCGCCGTCAGCGGACGCAGGGTCACCCTCGAGGGGTTGATCTTATGAGCCCTCTCGAGCTCAAGCACCTCGGCTTCCAGCGCGTCCCGTTCCTTCCTACGGAGAGTGTTAAGTTGCGAATTGAGGCCCAAGCAAGTCCCTCTGATCGTCGCCTTGAAGGCGTCCCATGTAGTCGTCAGAGAAGTGTCCGACGGGGGATTGCAATCGAAAAATTCACGGATGGCCAGGCGCAAGGCTCGGTTGGAAACTTCGTCTCTAACCACCGACACCGGGAAGTACCACTTTCGGTTCGCGGTGTCGGGCGGCGACCAACGGAGAGTGAGCACCAAGAGGCTGTGGTCCGACACCCAGATCGGAAGAATGGCGGCATCTAGAATGTTCCCTCTGAGGGATTGACTAAGGAAGATGTGATCCAAGCGAGAGTAGGAGTGGTGCACATGTGAAAAGAATGTGTAGTCTTTCATGGCAGGGTGAAAAAATCGCCATCCATCTACTAGACCCAACTCCCCCACCCCTTGCTGCGTGGAGTCAGAAAAGACCCCTGTGTCCGCTCTGCGTCCCCCCGAGCTGTCCAAATCCCTGTCCCACACCAAATTGAAATCGCCCAACATGAACAAGAGCCCCTCCGCAAAGTCCCCCACCTTCACCAGCAATTCTTGTAGATACTTGTTCTGACCCGCATTGGGCAGATATACCACCACAAACGTGCACAACCTACCCTGAATGTGCCCCTTAACCATCAGCCAGCGACCCTCCCTGTCGTTGCGGACCTCCACTGGTTGAAAATGCAACGTAGCCCTGAACAGAAGTGCCACCCCCCGGTGCTTCGTGACAGCACAGGACCTGTAGATAATGGGGTACCCCCTATGGCGGAGCCTCAACTCATCCTTCCGTGCCAAGTGTGTTTCTTGCAATCCAACTACATCAAGGTACATACTTCAGAACCCTCTGCCGCTTCTGAGGCAAATTCATGCCCTTAACATTCCACGTCCCTACACTAAGCGGCATAGCGGATATAAAACCCAGAACCCGCTCTCAGCATGCCATGCGTCACCCACCCCGCATTCAGCCCCGCCCCCAGGCAGTAGACAACCAGTTGCTTCCAGAACAGTCGCGGCACAACATCACCAACAGTAAAGTACGCACTCAGCAGCAGACACACAACAAACATCCCCTTTGGCCCTCCGTCACGGGTCCGCCCCCACCGTCCCCAACAACCCCCATCCCAACCCCACCCCAAAAGATATGCAAACCAAACATAGTACAAAGTCAAAACCAAAAGTGCAGAAATAATACTCATCAAGACCAGTAGGCCGAAGTCCGTAGGAAGCCTCCCACTCAAGAAGCAGGCCGGGGGAACAAAGACACTATTCCCGATGGCCATAGTCGAGGGCGTCTCCTCCAAGAGTACTTTCAGCCTCCTCAACCAGAAGGCCCGGGCCCCTCCGGCGCCGATCCGCCATTTCCCGGGGATCACGCCGCCCCAGAGCTATGCTGTGTGTCGGCCAACGTGACCGACGCCACCGAAGCGACTGCTGCACCCCGTTCTTGCAGGCTGGCAGAGAGATCCGGCCGTTGCCTGATGGGTGAACCCCCCACCCTTTGCCATGAAGACGAACGACGGCGCCTTCGGGACGGGGAAGCCGTCGCGGCCTGCGAAGGCGGCACATCCTCCAGGCCCAGAAGTTCTTTTGCTGCCTGAAGCGTGCGGATTTGAGCAAGGCGATTCTGCCACCTGAAAATGATCCTGAAAGGGTGTCCCCAGGAGTAGGCGATGCCCCTTTCTTTCAGGAATGCTGTCACCGGCCGAAACTCCCGCCGCTTTTGCAAGGTAGATGCCGCCAGGTCTTGGTATAGCTGAGGCCGATGCTCCCGGAACTGTAGCGACTCGATGGCCCTGGCCTTGCGCAGTATCCGTTCCTTAAGCTGGAAATCGTGTACGCACACTAGGATGTCGGGGGCCCCCCCCCCGCGCCGGGGCAGGCCTACCCTGTGTACTCTGTCCATCCGAATCTCCTTCGTTTCTTCCTCGTCCAGCACCTGGAGGAACAGCTCCTGGACATACCCCCGCAGGTCCCCAGCCTCACCATCCCACGGCACCGCCCGTATTCGGATGTTATTTCTACAGGAGCGGTTTTCTAAGTCCTCTGTGTGCAATTGTAGGTCCAGATTTTGCTCGGTGAGGCGAATGATGTCTTGCTGTAGCAGGTGAACGTCGGTGGCTACGCTCAGATCTCGGTCTTCCAGGGTCGCCACCCTCTCGCCTATGCCGTCCACGTCTCTCCGCACCTCCCTCAAGTCGGAGGCTAGCTGTGCCCTGAGTTCGGAGATGTCCTCCTTGATGGAGGCAAACAGCTCGGTCATAAAGGCTTTCGTCGCCGGGGCCTCATCGTCCGATTGTTTCGATGACCCACTCGCTCCAGGGGAAGCCGGTTGCTGAGAAGATTTCGGGGCATTGTCTTTCCCTTGGCCCCGTTTGCGCGGCACAGTAGACATGGCGGCTCACAGCGCTCCGACCCGGCGCCACGTGGCTCAGGATTGTGGCGGGCTCCTCGGGCAGTCCAAACGCACAACAAGGCGCGCTCTGTAGCTTCCAGCTGTGCACAGCCCCACGTACACAGCTACTCGATCCGTGGGCCCCACCAGAGCCCAGGCAGGGCAAAGCCCAAGTGCCGGCGCCTGCTTTCAAACGCCCTCCGGGCCTTCGTGCGACGCAAGGTGCGCCTGTATCCGCTGGCCAGTTCCGCGCCCCTACTCCACAGTAGTCTCGGCGGCTCACAGTGCTCAGGCCCCGTGCCTCGTGGCCAAGTTCAATGGAGGGCTTCGCCGTTCAGTTCAAACGCTCACCATTACTTGTTCTGTAGACGCCGGCTGTGTCCAGCCCCACGTGTACGGTGGCGGGTGGCGCGGACCGTGGATGCCTCCGAACTTCCGTGCACCACAGTCAGTGCTGGGAACCGGTGCAGCAATACCCCACGGGCAAGGGGGGTCGATCTGAGTCTGTCGCCAGGTCCACCTGTCGCCGGAATGCAGCTACTCTCCGCCTTCCGTCTGCTCCGACTTCCACAGGGCAGCTCCAGGGCCCCGCCCATCGACCACGCCGGGCCTCGATGTCAGGAGAGCCTGAGGTCTCGCAGGCCGCGGGGCGCGTTCGATTTCAGGGGCGAACGCGGGGTCACACCGCTCCGGCGACCACACCAAGGCCAACCGCTCCGTCAGGCGGACTTCCCCGCCGCTTTTGGGGCGGGTGAACTCCCACAGATTCGTGCTATTAGAAGCTTTGTAGGATCAGCGCCGGAGCGGCACGAAAAGGCGTCCTACTCCGCCGCCATCTTGGCCACGCCCCTCTGCATTAACTTTTTTTTGTCATTCAGGGATGTCATAAAATTTCCAGATAAAGTGGTTCTTTGTTTTCTGGTGAGGAGGGTCCTCTTGTACAAATCCATCTGAATCACTGCTGGATGACTCCCTTGCAGCCATTGCTGTAGATCAGGAAAATTAATGAGTAGAGAATTCACAAAACACCTCTTGCTCTCTCCAAGTGCAAATCAATAGTGAGAGAAATGGGTGGGTTTCTCAAAATTTAGAAAAAATAAATTATTGAACCAATGAAAAGTGTTATTTTCAGGTCACATGAGCAGGGGCTTCATCATTATGAAACCAAAACTGTTATGAACCAATGAAAAGTGTTATTTTCTGGTCGCATGACCCGACGCGCTTACGCTGCGCGCCCCGGGGCGTGCCCGGGGGCGCGTCGCGTAAGCGCGTCGGACGTCTACGTTGCGCGATTGTATTAGCTCGAGTGCTTCCGGGTGCGCTTACGCCGTGCGTTTCACGCGGACGCGGCTACGCGATACGTCACGATCATTTTTCGTTCACGATAATGGCGCCTGCGGGACGCTCTCCGGTGCGCGCCCCGGGGCGCTTTATAAAAGTACGCTTTTCGGGGCGCTCCCCGGGGCGCGCACCGGTAGCGCTCCATAGTAAAAAATAAAAAAAATAAAAGAGAAATTGGGAAAAATAGTAGGGATTGGTAGCCCAATGTGCCTTTGCTATTCTCAAGGGGTTTTTACGAAAATTAACTTTGAAAAAAATATATATGGTGCTATATTGGGCTATATATATGTTAGAGCCCAAATGTAGCCCAATGTAGCCCAATGTAGCCCAAAGATGGCCACCAGAGACAAAAAAGCAAATGTAGCCCAAAAATCAGCCAGATGTAGCCCAACTGTAGCCCAATGACAGAATGTACCAGAGTGTTCTAAAGAACAACTAGAGCGCTAACAGTCTTACTTATAAAGTGAGACTTATAGTTAGGAATTAGCATTAAAAAAAACTATGAAATTCACTGAAAAAACCATAGGTTGCAGACCAGTTATAGTTAGGAATTAGCATTTAAAAAACCTATGAAATTCACTGAAAAAAACCTTAGGTTTCACACCAGTTATAGTTAGGAATTAGCATTTCAAAAACCTATTAAATTCACTAAAAAGTTAGCTGGAAATTTTACTGACATAAAACCATTGAAATTCCACGTTATAGTTAGTTGGACTCACTATAACTTGTGCGTGTAATGCACTGCTGATGACGTCACATATTACATCACTCATGACATGGTCAGTGACATCACTCATGACATCACTGATGACATCATCCTTGTGACAGAGTGACAGACCTCCTTTCGCTGTAATGTAACCCATGAAACACATATTGAAAAATATAAATTAAAAAAAATGTAAAAAATGGAGATACCCATACCAGTTACAACAACCAATTCAATAATTCCACTATCTATATACACATTCACCCATTCACCAACAGTTCTATATAGTCACTCATACATATACTCACTCATCATATGTAGTGATACACCTTTACATCCTGTTACACACCGACAGTCATCCAAAAGTTACTCACACACATACTCACACATGCAAATAAACTATTGAACATCCATTTATTTGCATATACAGCTATACACACACTACCACCTTACTTCTAAGGAAACTTACACATACTTACTCTCTTAAACAATCACTTATAGAAACACGTACTTATTTAAACAAGAACTCTTTCAATCTCTCACTCTCATATATACTCACTCATATACATCAATACTCACATATTCTAGATTAAAACATATGTAGTTACTGATAAAGACACTAATGAGACAGTCATTCACTCACTAACACACGCATATACACACTCATCCACCCATACAGTCCTGCACATATGCCGTCTTCAAAACACATACAAACAGTGAGTCAGTCATTGATGCATCTATGTGCTAAGTAACACTCCCACCAAACCATACAGACACTCATACTGATACTAAAAAAAACATCTAATAACCCATATACACACACATGTAGCTACTCACCAACCCATGCAGCCATTTATACACAAAGTGAAACACTGATACATATATTTAAAAATTTAAACATTACTCGTTAATATATGTATTCACTAAGATACACTTTATAAGCCAGTTAACTAATCAATATTTTATTAAAAAAACATCCATTTACACACTTATTTAAACATTTATTCTTCCATCGACCTTTACATATACTCAATAAAACATATTTATTTTTCAGAAAGGCACACATTCACTGGATGGTGTCATCAGTGATGTCATGAGTGACGCCACTGACCATGTCATGAGTGATGTCATATGTGACGTCATCAGCAGTGCATTATACGCGCAAGTTATAGTGAGTCCAACTAACTATAACATGGAATTTCAATGGTTTTATGTCAGTAAAATTTCCAGCTAACTATAACTGATGTGAAAACATGAAATGGAAGGTGCACACAATTAGAGTCAAAAAAGCAGTAGTGTATTAAATATCTTCTTCTTTATTTAGTAGTATTCATTGGACATAGGCACAGCCAACGCGTTTCGTTCCATTTGCCTTTAAGGAACTTCGTCAGGGCTGTAAAAAGTGACAAACATATATATACATAAATATACATTTATATAGACACATGAAACAGAGAAAAAATCACACTAGACTAGAAAAAGACCAAGGCCCAAATACACATATTTACAAAACTTATTATCAAGACAAAAAGGAGACTAAAGACAGTATTAAACCACTACAAGTCCTAATTAGAAATATACAGCTACTACACTGGCTGTATATGGTTTTTTACATTTATTAAAAAAGTGCACACACATTTATATGAAAATAGTATTCTTCACAGGATTATTTACAAGCATTGCCACCTATAATGGACTTCTGTTAACAATAATGCCATATCCATTCCTTGGAAAAAAGTTCAGTAAGAAAAGAAAACTCCTAGGGTAAGGTAATATTCTTAGGAGAGCTGAAAATCACATTGCCAAGTTTACTTATTGGGGATTCATCTGAAGGAATTGGCGTGAACAAGAGCTCAGAGAATAGCGACTGTCAGAAAACCATCGATTCAGATGGTCATAAGTTCATAACTACTCAGTAAAGATTGTAAACTTACCAAAAAATTATAATTCAGTGCTGTCACCAATATTGGACAGAAATATTAGGATCAAACAACCAGCTACCAATTGTGGGTCAAAGTCTTATGACCTAAAGTGAGAAGCAAACGTAGCTTTAGATTATGAAGTAAAAAAATGTGCAATAAAATCATCTCTATAGTTATTTAAGAAAACTACATCCATATGTGTACCTGTAGAAACGGTGTCCTCACTAGGTAAAATAGGTCCAGTTGAATTCTAAAGTTGTCTTACAAGTTCGCCAAGGTTGACTGGTGTCAAATATACAATCAGATGATGTGTGTAGTTGAATTATAGCTCCACAGGAGGTCTATAACATTGAAAGAATAAGACCGATGGCTGGTTTGTAAATTATAACAAGGTCTAAGTTATAAAGCAGGATCATTATGAGTCCGCTAGACAATTTCAAGCACGCCAATAACCTGTTTTAATCTCCTTAAAGGAGGCCTAGTACTAGCTGTATATTAGTCTCTTAAGGGTCATGACGGCAATTAAAAGAAACGAAATGGATTCTGCAAGCATCATTGTGACAAATCTTGAGTAACTGTTGAGTCACCAAATATTAAAAATATATATATATTGGATATCTCCAAGACTCATAGGTATTAAATATTCATTCCTTTCGTGTTGTAATTAATCAAGGTAAATTCAAGTCCCCATTTCTTGGTTGTTGCACACCATTTCGAACATTAAACACCAGAGAGTCTTATGTGTCTCTGTAAGCATATATTCACTCCCATGGAATGTCCAACAACATCATAATACAGCATAAATCAGGAAAGTTACCTAGTGGTTCCCGTGGGGAATTTCCCTATATTCCTCGTGACTTCGTTCTCCGGGAAAGGTCAAGTGTGTAGGCGTAATCGCCACCAATCCGTAATGTAGTACGGTGTTCGTGGCAATAACCACCGAGCACCTAAAGTCAGAGACAGACATATGTTTATAGTGAGCACTCCATCCCATATTTTAAAACTTAAGAATGGCAAGAAAAAATCCATAATGGTATCATTAATTAAGCCACAATCCCCTCATTCCACTTATACATGTATATATTGTAAATCGATGCAGCCAGCCTCCGAGGTATTCCCTCCATTAAGCGCTATCGTATGTTATATATAATGTTATAGTGCAGCGAGCCGTAGTTAGCCCATTACACCCCATCGAGAGTCAAACATATCAGCGTAAAGGGCCGCCGAAAAACTCCATTCACTATGTACACTCGCATATATTGCAAATATTTGGCACATTAGTGTGTATTGCATAATAATGCAGTGAGCTGTCGGAAAGGGATAAGGTGCCGGCAAAACTGAATAAAGTGCCGGCACCACAGCATCACAACGCGGGCATTACCACGCGCTGCCATTATGACGCTGCTTTTACAGCGCAAGTCATTTCAACGACTTGCGCTGGAGAGCACTGTTGGAAAAGGAATAGTTTAATTTTCCATTCCAACACCTTCCCTACTGTAACGTGGGCTGGAGTTGGAATAGAAAATTAAACTATTCCACTATCCAGCGCTTACAACGCAAGTCGTTGTAACGACTTGCGTTGTAAAAACAGCATCGTAATGGCACGCGGGGTAAAAGCCTGTGTTGTAATGTCATACAACCTATAGATATATATATATATATATATATATATACATATATACATATATATATAGATGCTTGCGTTCACAAGTGGAATCAGCCTCCTCTGCTCTACCCCCTCCTTGCCCTGTTGGTGATTACTGGGGCTTGGAGTCCCCAATCAACAATTATTTCGTCTTGCTGCCACTCTTTCCCCTACCTATCCTGTTGCGAAGTGGAGGTCGGCCACAATCGATAGGACTGGTTGAATAGCCCATCTTCATGGGACATAGCTTTCTTTTAATTAAGGTGTTTTTGGAAAGATTCCCATACACTCTTTCCTTTTCAAAATCATTTTTCTGAGGGTGGCCAGCTTGCCCCTGTCTACCTCTGTTTTTTATAATGTTTTTATGGGGGGGTGCTCCTTGGACCGCCCTGTCCTTTTTAGGTCTCGCATAAGACGGCGCAAGCTGTGTCTTCAAGACATTTAGTGAGTGGCTTTCTAAAGTGTCACCAGAGGCTTTTGCTGGCCTACAGCTTGCTTTCACGAGCTCATGCACGTGTACAGCTGCCATCTTTGTTTTTATTTCTGTAATCAGGCTCCTCTTATTGCACTACCCCCTCCCTTTTCTCCCTCCCTCCTGGTCAGCTTCATTTGTGTCCTCTAGCTGTGAATCATGCTCCTCTGTTCGCACTCCCCCTCCATTCTCCCCCTCACTAATCGTCAGTTTCATTTGTGTCTTCTATCACTGTGAATGCTCCTGCTTCCACCAGGCACACACACCATCAGTCGTCAGAGCGCGCTTGCACCAGGGACCCACACCACCAGGTGTCAGTGCATGTTTCCACCAGGCACACACACCACCAGCCGTCAGTGCACGCTTTCATCAGGCACACACACCATCAGCCATCAGTGCACACTTTCACCAGGCACACACACCACCATTGCACACTTCCACCAGGCACACACACCACCAGCCGTCAGTGCCCGCTTCCACCAGGCACACACACCACCAGCCATCAGTGCATGCTTCAAAAGAGACACCACAAGCCGTCAGTGCATGCTTCCACCGGGCACACACACCACCAGCCGTCAGTGCACACTTCCACCAGGCACACACACCACCAACCGTCAGTGCACGCTTCCACC
Organism: Lissotriton vulgaris; assembly: GCF_964263255.1. Lineage (NCBI taxonomy): Eukaryota > Metazoa > Chordata > Amphibia > Caudata > Salamandridae > Lissotriton > Lissotriton vulgaris. The sequence goes on along the minus strand of NW_028248779.1, from coordinate 147,004 downwards.
GGGCAAACACACCACCAGCCATCAGTGTACGCTCCCACCAGGAACACACACCACCAGCCATCGGTACATGCTTTCACCGGGCACACGTCCCACCAGCCCCCAGTGCACGCTTTCACCCTGCACACTTCCACCAGGCATACACACCACCAGCTGTCAGTGCACGCTTTTACCGGGCACACGCACCACCACAAGCTATCAGTGCACGCTTTCACCAGGCACACGCACCATCAGCCAGTCAGTGCACTCATTTACCAGGCACACGCACCACCAGCCATCAGTGCACCCTTCCACCGGGCACAGACACCACAAGCCGTCAGTGCATGCTTCCACCGGGCACACACACCACCAGCCGTCAGTGCACACTTCCACTAGGCACACACACCACCAACCGTCAGTGCACGCTTCCACCGGGCAAACACACCACCAGCCATCAGTGTACGCTCCCACCAGGAACACACACCACGAGCCATCGGTACATGCTTTCACCGGGCACATGTCCCACCAGCCCCCAGTGCACGCTTTCACCCTGCACACTTCCACCAGGCATACACACCACCAGCTGTCAGTGCACGCTTTTACCGGGCACACGCACCACCACAAGCTATCAGTGCACGCTTTCACCAGGCACACGCACCATCAGCCATTCAGTGCACTCATTTACCAGGCACACGCACCACCAGCCATCAATGCACGCTTCCACCAGGCACACGCACCACCAGCTATCAGTGCACGCTTTCAACAGGCACACACCACCAGCCGCCGGTACACGCTTCCACCGGGCACATGCACCACCAGCCATCAGTGCACGCTTTCACCAGGCACAGACATCACCAGCCGTCAGTGCACGATTTCACCGGGCACACACACCACCAGCCATCAGTGCACGGTTTCACCAGGCACACACACCTCCAGCCATCAGAGCACGCTTTCACCAGGCACACACACCACCAGCCGCCAGTGAAGCAGGAAGGCTCTTCTCAGAGTTTCTTGGTAAATATGTGTTCGATGCCTGGGAGGGAGTGGGTCAAGTTTCCTTAAACCATTCTGAGTATGCAGGTGCAGTGCATGAACTCCTGTGTGAGTGAGTCATGCTGCCTGGGGTTCATTCACTCCACACTTGTGAATTGGGCCTGCATCAGGCTTTTTCTCATTTGCAAAGTTCGGTGCATGCGCACTGCTAGGCAGCCCCCACATCCCTGGGAATGACTGCTTCCTACAACCAGAATGGAAACATCATTCAGAGCAATTAAAACAAGTACATTTGATGCAAAGAACTGTTAACAAAAACCATGTCTAGGTATTGTAGATGTGGCAACTTAAACAAAACAGCAACAAAAAACAAACAAGCATTGGCATAGCCAATAGGTCTCGCTTGTTGGACCCTATAAGTATTTAGTTATGCAGCAGAATATCCTTGGTGCAACAACACCAACTGTTGCCTGGCTGAACACTTATAAGGTCCTAAATGCAAGACCTATAGGCTATGCCAAATGCTTGTTTTTGTTATTATGCACCCAAAGAATTGGTATGTCTGCTTGAACCTCAGGCGGTATGTATTTAGATGGATGGTTTGCAAACCAATAAGACATACAATATATATGGTTTAAAAAAAAAACAATATCACAGACTAACAACGACTTACTGAAGAATTTGCACAACCTGTTAGTCTGCTAAAGCTGGAAAGGACAGACAAACACAACACAACTTGTCCATTGATTCAGTACTGTATTCGCTACATTGACCTAAACACAAAGGAAATGCCTTTACAGTTGTCAAGATCCCAGAATTCATTTCCCATGTTAGCGATGAGTTTTCTAAGCTAGTGAGTTTGGCGAGACCCCTAAATACTTACTCAGGCGACATCCTAGAGCGGTGTTTCTTCTCCGTGTCTGTTATTCACGCACCACTTGGCGCTATTTGCCCTAATTCGATCTTCCTCTTGTTCTCAGAACTGCAGGCAGCGAGCTCTTTTCACTTTCCATCAAAGCCACCTAGAATGCAGGGTGTTGGCTCAGTATCAGATGCCAGGCCCTAGGCCTGCCTGTCCTTTAATGGCTTCCAAAATACCAGTGTGTGCGTCATTTAAAGCCACAAGCCCCGACCCTCTTTTCCACTTGTACTTCATTTACCTCTCTGGACTTCATCCCTGGTGACTCAAGACTGACCCAATAGCTGATCAAATAGTGTCGATGTATTGGTTTGATCACCCAACAAGTCTGTGTACGGCCCGTGCTCAATGTATTCCGTCTACTGATCACTACACTGTTTGCAGTTGTGTGCCTAAAAGTCATGTTCAACAATGGGGTAGGTTGTGGTGTGAAAGTCCGTAGTTGGATAATATGTTGTCCTTTTATCTTGGAGCCACACTGACTTTCCGAATGATGATTCTTCATATCTATTATTAGAAGCTTTTTTCTGTTATTTTGTATTCTGTGCAGTTATATTTCTTCTTCAATCTCCCACCAACATCCACCAGGCAACGTCGTGTTCTGTTTCTTTTAGGGAGACTCTCTTTTAGGGAGTCTTGATTTGGATTAAAATTAACCTTTTTTCCGAACTCGAGCAAGGACTGAATCCTGTAGCCTTTCCAACTGAGGTTTGAACAACAGCATACAATTGACCATCCTCATGATTCTTAAGCATCTACGTTTTGATGAGGATGTCTACTTATTCATGGGAAAGTCTATATACAGTGGGTATTGGGTACCAGAGGAATATGGCGTGGGATGTACAGATATTTCTCAAGAGGCCACCTTAGCTTTCACCACCCATCTTTCATTCCTGCACTACCAAATGCCAGTACCACTCCAACCCACTTACCATCACACTCCTCCAAATGTTACAATGTGGACTATTCCTGCCCATTCTCAGCTGTAAGAATGGCCTGGAGGGGAGGATATTATTATTTAAGTAATTTGCAATGTTAAATAGTCTGCTGATGTTTAGAAATAGACAGTGCCACCTTATGGGGGACTGTCATAAGCATGTGCTGTGTCAAGAAATAGATGTTGGTGCTGTGTATCAGCAAACACCGGCACAAATTAAGCACAAAGAACCATATGTACTATAGGTTAAGAAAACTTGATTATGTGAGGTCACAACATATTATTTTAGAAAATGTACATTAGGTCTATCTTAATTTCAGTGGCGGCTAGCATGTGAAAAATATGGTGAGGTGCGATGGCGCACAATTTACCATAACTGCGGGAGTGCGCCTGGTGCAGCACTTGTCTGCCGGCGATCCCGATCCTTGTGTCCACGAGCAGGAAAGGTAAGAACTTCCTTCCTGCTCAGTAGAACATGAATCCAACCATTAAACACAGACGAAAAAAACACAACTCCCACGGAGCAAGCCTGCAATTGGAATAATACTTGCGCAGAGATGACACAGTTTCAAATGAAGTGAGGTAAACAAACGACGAACTTGAAGGTTCCTAAAAATGAAAAGCACATGCAGGCTTTCAAATCACGTATGCAATAAGAAACAGACAGCCATAGAGTTGAGAAGATACATAAATATATAAACATTCGCCCCCTCCACGTAAAAAAAACGTCTTCAAATTAAGAACACAGCATCAACAAAAACTCGAATGTTCTTGCTTGCAGCTCAAGGTTACACCGTGCCCAGCCCTGAAGAAAATCCCGTGACTCACCAACGGGATTGGAACCGCATAGGCTTTCCCTCTTTCTTCCACAAAGGGTTTTTCAATTTTTTTTGTATTTCTCTGAGGTTTTATTCTCATAAATCAACCCCACGGAGAAGCATGCTACCCTTGTGACAGCAATCCCTCAACTAGTGCCAGGGCATAGGGCTATAGAGATTGCTTTATGTAAATTATATTTGCTAGTGTAAATCTGGAATGTTCTTCAACACTTGCACATTTTGTATGAATGTAATTATTATTTTGTTTTCACAATCGTTTTTTTTAACGTATCATGTTAACTGGTTGTGTATTCTACTCTGACATGAGCAAAATGTTACTAATAGTACTAAAAAATACAAACTATTTGTGAGTATATCACATTAAGCCTATGAACTATTGAGTCTAGGTTGTAAGTCTGCTTAAATAAATAGCAGCAATACAAAATGGTAGCCAGGTCTTTCTTCTTTTGCGCGCATTGGCATGTCCTACCTGGGGCCTGAATTTGGACAAACCCCCCTTGTTTCATCCTCATGCTATTTTCAGCATGAGAGCAGCTCCAGGATTGGTTGGAGCAGGCTAACCCAGCGCTCATTTTGAGTCTAGGGGCCTGTGGCAGAAATAACCAGGCTGTTTCACAGCCCTTGAATTGCTGGGTCTACAGTGTGTATGTTGGATAGGATGGCTGTATACAGCTGAAAAAATCCGACATGCCCACTGTAGACCATTTCAGTTATCCTGCATTTGCAGGATTCAGCCTACCCTCAAACTTGCGCTGTACACAGCATGAGCGGTGGTAAAATAAAATGACATTAACAAGCGATTTTATTTATTTATTTTTGCCTGCCCCTATACTCTTTAGGAGGAGCTGCCCTGCTTTACTTCCTTTTTCCATCCAGCCCATTCCAAGTAGATTTCCTGTCATATCTTATGGCTGAGACTCCATGGTGGAACAAATCGAACGATATTCAGATCTCACAGTCCAAGGCTGCAGAAAGCTGTGCTAGTCAAATCTTGCAGGCTCATACAGCAATTATGCTATACAATTATATAGGAGATCACAGAATCAGACACTGAACAAGTTACCAGTGCCCATTCACTGATGGAGACCTGCTGAATGCAATACAATCACCTCCCATCAGCCTATGGTATGCACATTCTTGCACAATCAGGAAGTAACCACAATAAAAGGTTTACCACCTACAGGAAGCACATGCAGCTACCACAAACCTGTTCAAGGCAAATAAGTGCAACATAATTATCCATCACATAGAGCCTCCAGATAATACAAAGCTTGGCTGAAAATTGTATAACTTACTGTGCAGCTGCTATGCAAAATGCAGAAAAACTTTGGGAAATGCCACTACAGGAGGATGCATTTTATGCTGAAAAATAATGGAAACATACGATTGATGCAACACATGCTAGCATCCATTTGATGAGGGTGTGGCAATCCAGACTGCAGCATTCTTCTGTGTGCCCGCTTCCCTATCCATTCTCTAATTTTAGCAATTTTTCTCCCTACACGTTAAAGACATTAACTAATTATATTGCTTACAAACCTCAATAAATTGCACCACATTTTTTGTAGTAGTACAAACCAGCAGTTCGGCCATTTTTTTTAAAATACACATTAATGAGGTGTAGTAAAATCATCATCTCATTTAGTAATTTTTTTAAATAGCTTTAATATGTTTGAGCAAAAACGTGTTTTTTAATTATGCAAATGGTGGCGGGTTAATTTACAGGAAGTACTGCAAAAATAATACAGAAAAAAATCTTAGTGACGCATAATGACATACTTACCGTCACCATAGATATAGACCTGCTATATTGTGTGATTAACCATACAAAGAAGTTATTAAACGGTGGGTATTACAATTTATGAGTCAAATTCACTAAGGTTTTGTGTAGGTTGACTTTTTGTTGGTACTCTCTTGTGGAGGATACTGTGCACATAAAAAGATAGGCCTGCCCTATTGATGGAGCAAGGATTCGCACGTTACGCGACTTGCTCGAATTCAAAACCCTCGCATAACCTTTAACGTAAATAACCAACTTGTTTCGTTTATTAATTTTGCACTTTTACACTACACGCGGGTGTCCCAGAGACGCTTGCTTATGTGTTTATTAATCCTAACTACGCTTGCAAGTAATATGGTCGCTGCTATGCGGAATTTCAGTCTGCGCATGCGTCGGTCATACCCATGTGATGTGACGCACTCGTAGTTCTGGAGGGATTTTGCGCTCATGCGCAGTACTGCTAAAAATGGCCGCTTTGTTCAAACACGCTCTCCGCTTGCCACCGCTGCTTTTGCTCAGAGGTTTTGTTCTGCCTAACTCCTAATGCTATAGATATTATAAAGTAAGGGGTGTAGTGAAGCCAATCATGGTATACAGTGTATTCATTTTTTCCTATGTTTCTAATTTGTTTTTGCTTATTTTTCATGTATTGCTTATTGTGGGCCTTGGAGCGGGGAGCCACTCCATCTTTGAAGCCTGTATAACCCTAACCACGTGATGAAGGAAAACCGAAATTGCGCAGTGGTGGAACTTAGCCAGCTGGCTGCCGAAGATGAGATGTTCCTGAGAATCGACCTACGACCCAGCGAGAAGAGACGAACTGCACCTGAAATTGTTACATTTTTGATATTCCACTGTGTGCGCTATTTTTTCTGTATTCTTATGCCATGGGAACTAGAATGTAAGGGGTGGGTTCAAGAAATTGAATATTAATTGTGGGAACACCAAATTCTAGGTGGTAACAATGACCTAACCACCTCTCTTTCCCAATCCGAAGTTGGGGATCCTTACACTTGCAACATTTGTGGGTGGTCTATTGACCCGAAAACAGTATAACTGGCCTAGGTTTAGCTAGAGAAATTGTCCGACTTGTCTGAGTAGCTGACCTGTGACTGACCCTACGAACTCTATGGGTGATTGATACAGAGAGCTGCGGAGCACTCTGTCCGTAATTTCCACAAACTTAGTCTGGGGTGGAGAAACCTTTAAGTGCTGGCGAAACACTGTTGCTGGGAGATTCGAGAACCCAATCGGGGTTATTTGGCAGATTCCTTGCAGAGAGGCGTTGCATCTGAAGCTGCAGGTGTTGGTCGTACCCTTCCGTGAGCCCAGTCCTGATCCAATCCTGGGGTGATCCTGTCCTGACTGCCCATGAGCTGTACCTACTCGCCTACTGGCATTCCAACTCCTTGAGGGTCCTTTCCCGCCTTTCCAAACTGACCCGTGGCCAGGGTTAGTCCTCATTTCTGTCCAAGGTAAATATAATTATATGTGGGTGTTCGTCCATCTAAATCTTTCTCTCTCCTATTTTTCCTAATAAAGCAATCTTGCCTGTGATTTATCTCTGACATTTGAACTCTGATGAAAGTATTTTCCTAGCATGTTCCTTATCTTACCCCTACCCTTACTCAAACACTGAATTGTTTGCATATTTAGTATATTCCACTGTTACCCTCCCTATAGAAATTGCATTCATTCTAAAGTATTTGTTTTGCTAAAATTCTCTCAGTATATTCCAATTAGCATTTTGTAGTATGTTCCCTTGTTCTCACCCATCCTTTAGGGACGTAATGCGAATCTGTTAGATCTAATTAGCATGTTCCCGTTCCTTTTCTCCTTTATATTTTACTGAATATTAAATGATACTCACGCTGATTCATAGTTATACTATTTTTCTGTTCTTGGTCATAGATGTTTTGGTCTGTGTAAATTACATTCTCATGGCATACGACAACCTTTTATGATTTAGATAAAGCTTTTGAAACTTCCTGTGTTTGTGGTTATTACATGGTATAAACAAAATATAAATGTATATGGTATTGGTGCTATCTGCTTGAATCTCAATATTAAGCTCCTGGTCTATTGTGATCATAGGTACCTGTTCTCGAGGATTGGTAAGTCAGGTACACGGAAACATATAGAAAGAAAAAACCCCGAATTACTGATAGCGCTGTGAAGGTTACCTGATTTATGGAAAAGCATTGATGGGCCTAGTAACGTATATTTGGTAAATAAGGATCGGGTTACCTGCGCGCTCTATCAGTAATTTTCTGGTAGCAGAGCTATGGTTAGGACTAGTTGAGACAGGTAGATAGGTTAATTGTTGATAAACCGTGAAAAATGTAAATGTGCTGCTAAAATTTATTTTTCCTTGAGATCGATCGACTGAAAATTATTGGTTTGAAATGTTATGAAATGTTTAAATTGTTTTATGAAATGCTTCTATATTAAATGTTTATTAACAAATAGTTAGTGATTGTAATATGTTGTCTGGAAAATTCCCCGGGGGCAGAATAGCGGGTGGTGAGTAGAATCCACTCCGCAGCGAGGTCACTTACTGTGAAGAAGATTAGTGCATGGTTAAGGCAGAACTGGAAGCGCTAATTAGGGTTTTTCTGAATGAACAGTTGAATAAATGGTAGCAACGAGTCCGCTAATGAAACTTCAGTTGTGATATTACCTAGTAAGGGTCACACGAGGAAGGAGTAGTAGGTTCATCGGAGCTTGAGTGATAGCCAAGGAGTACATTGGTGAAACTTTAGACTTAGTATATATCCCGGAAAGAGTGGATGAGTCAAAAGAAGTAACAGGTTATCTAAGGCTTGTGTGAAGGGTAGGCAGAAGGGTCTATCCGTAGTGTATGAAAAGTAGACAGAAGAGGTTTACTTGCAGTGAAACAAAACTTTCTTTCTTTTAGACACTCGAGTACAGTGGCGAATGTTATACGTTGTAAACTAAATAGAGCACTTGCACTTTAAGGAAAATTCAAAGTTTCCGTTACCTTGTGAAGGAGGGAGTCGGTCGCGAAGCTGTGCTGACGTCACTCAGTGCCGCGCTGGTATTGGTTGAAACAGCGGGCATGTAACGAAGCTAGTATTGTAAAGGAGGGGTGAATGCCGGAGCATGAGACCGCGTCTCTCGAAAAAGGCCGTGCACCCATTGGTTGAAATTATTTGCAATTCCAGTGTTGATTGGTCAACGTAGTTGATCACGGAGCTTCTGGTTACGCAAAATCAAGAATTACTTCAAGAAAGACAAGCCCATTAGAACTAGAGAAGGTGTAATCATTCCACCACCTAATACTCCCGCATCATTTATGATGTTTGACAAAGGTTATCACACCTGCGTATGGTTGGAAAATTGGGTAAAGTATACCCAAGACGATGGAATCCTAGCATTTCCCTTAGATGGTACCTTTAATAGTAGAATTTTGTTTAATCCAAGGACCCGAATGAATGATTTACATCCCAGACCAAGGTTGACGCAATATGAGGCTTTGGAAGAATGGGAGATTGAGGCACTGGAGCGAGACAGACCCAGAATGGATAAGGGAGTGAGTAAATGGTACCCGACGATGCAGAGAGAGACCAAAGAGAAAAAGATGAAACAATGGAGACAGAATATGATGGTCGAAGGACTATTTCCAGTATTTGGGGTAAATGAACCAGAGGGAGAAAAAAGAACAGAGAAAACCCGACACTTAATGACTATGGGTGACTCGGAAGATAAATACTTAGAGGATTTATTTATGAAAAATCCACCCCCTTATGATGAGGAGTCAGGGTCTTTGAGCTCCAAAAACCCATTCTTTAGACGTCCTAGAAGGAGAAGTGCTAGTGAAACAGATACAGCAGGTATAGGCAATAGGCAAACTAGTGGAGACAGATTTTGTAGACCTGACCCTACTGTCCCAAATTATAGACCGTTCGGTGAGGAGAGATCAGGTGTGACAGCCCCAACTGCCCGAGTCTGTATCCTCCTTTAGTTCCACAAGTATTACATGACACATCAACTGACAGGGCTTTACATGAACGAGAAAAGAAAGCATTGATAAAACAGCAAAATGAACTTATTCAGACCGTAGCTCAGATAAATCCCAGTCCTGAAGCCCTGACAATTCCAGTAACTATTGGTCCCGTTGTTCCTCCCTATGGGGACAGACAGGCTAGTCCGAAAACGCCAGTTATTACACCACCTGTAGCCCAGCCCAGAAAAGAGCCTCTCATAGTTGATGATCAGGCAAGCGAATGCGAATCTGTAATCTCCCTGATGGATCTGCCCATAAGGGAGCCGGAAAGCAGTGTACCACGAAAAACAACCCAGACTAGAGCAAAGGAAGTCCTGATAGAGACAGCTTCAGGTACCCGAGGAGCCACAGTAGAGACTCCGGAGGAATTAGACCGATGGACCCGAGAATTAGAAAGGGAAACTCCTCAGGCCAAACCATTAGATATTTACAAGCTAAGAATAGAGTTGGAAGAACTAATGGCTGGGAATGTGGGACTGGACAGATTGAATACCCTTAGTGATGATGAACTTTTGTTCATCTGCAAAAGTATTACCAGAAATACCAGAGTGTTCCATGAGAAACTAATGGACACAGAAGCTAATATGGGAATTGATGTTAGCAAGTCCAAAGTCCTACAAAAACCTTACAGAGCAGAATTTTCGGATAAAGACCTAGAAAACATGAATGTGTCAGGAAAAAAGGTACAGATAAGAGAATTGTTGAATTTGTTGCAGAAGTGGGGAGACTTAGAAAAATGGAACGCCAGGTGGGCAAAGAAAAAGGAAGACAATAAGGCCAGACCGAAGACTTCTGAGTATCTCCTAAAGGAAGTCGATAAACCAGAAACCTTGTATCCCATGAGAGAAGTGCCAGGGGGAAAATATGTACATGTACCATGGTCCCGACAGGATATTGTGTCCTTTACCAATGATTTTCCGAAATTAAGAGAGAAGCCTGTTGAGTGGTATAGACAGGTCGAGAGATTCGTCAAAGTCCAAAAGTGCCTACTGAAGGACCTGGATGGGTTCTTCGACATTGTAGTTCCTGTAGATTTATGGACAGAATGTAAAATTGCAGTTGATTGGCCCAGCGAGGAATATGAAAGAGACTCAAGAACAGGAGCTCCCTCTCCGAATGTAATGAGGCAGTATGATAAGGTAATACAATATTTGAAGGGGAAGGTGCCACCCAAAGAAACTGATTGAACTCGCATAGATAGAACTACCCAAAATCGTGATGAAACTGTGCACTCCTATTATGAGCGACTGTTACAGGTCTTCAAAACCTACAGTGGAATCTATAACATTGAAATGAAGGATATGACCCATTTCATTTATCGATTCGTGTTGGGATTGAGACCTGAAATCTCCCAGTGGATTAGAGATAACAAAATCTGTTGGCAGGGAAAACCCATAGATGAGGTCCTGAAGTACGCCAAGTACTGCGAAGATGAGCTGGAGAACAAACGGAAAGCCTTAAAGGAAAAGGTCATGTGGGCTCAAGTGAAATTGGTGGAACAACAAGAAAAACAGTTAAGTAAAATGAATAATAATACCCCGAACACAAGCTCTGGGGGAGGAGGGAAACCCCGAGTTAAAATGAGTCGAGAGGAGGCCATGAAGAAATTTCCCTGCCACGGGTGCGGTCAGATTGGGCACTGGAGAGACGAATGTCCGAATTTACAGACTGGTAATGTCCCCATTAATGGTTTAAATCCACAGGTGCAGAAAGAGGGGCCACGAAGGACCCAGCAACAGGTAAAACAGAATCAGTTGCCTCGCGCTCCTAGACCTAACTATAAGAACCAAGCTCAGCAGAATGAGGGGGTCGAGGTATGGGAAGGAAGAGATGATAGAAATGCAGCACCTCACAATTCCTGTTGAATGATACATTCCTCTGTGATGAGCCTTACTGACGGGGCCTGAGGGGGGAGGACGAGGAGTGCTTACTTGGCGCCTCCTTGCCGGTAGACCAGTCAGGGCCATACATTGAAGGAAAGGTTGAAGGAAATGACGTCACCTTTCTGTTGGACACTGGTGCTACCCGTTCTACTGTGAGAACAGCAGAAGTTCCTAACCTACCCCTCTCGGGAGAAGCAATCCAAGTAGTGGGTGTGTCAAACCAGATAATTAGTACCCCAGTAACAGAATCAATGGAGATTTCAATAGGGAATTTTAAAGGAAATGCACAGATTTGTGGTCTGTGATTTTAGTCCTGTGAACTTATTGGGACGTGATTTGCTGTGCAAAATGAACTGCACCATCTTTTGCACACCAAAGGGCATTGAAATCCAGACTCCAGATGAAGACGGATTGTACAAATTAATGTTGCTAAGGCCTGACTCAGAAATAAAGAAACTGACAATGCAAGATTTACCTGAAGAGCTCCAACAGACAGTGATACCAGAAGTGTGGGATTTCACTGGAAGGGATGTAGGACTAATGGCAAATGTAGACCCCATTCAAATAGCCATAAAACCAAATGCAGTTTACCCGAATACCAAACAGTATAAAATGAACGCAGAAGTGAAAGCCGGAGTTGCCCTCGAAATAAAAAGATTGCTAGAAGCCAACATCATACAGGAAGTAATGAGCAGTCCTTGTAATTCGCCCATAATTGGAATCAAAAAGCCTAGGGGGAAGTACAGGGTAGTGCAAGACCTACGCAAGGTTAACAAGATTGTTGTTCCTTGTTGTCCCATTGTGCCAAACCCTGCAGTAATTTTGTACCAAATTCCATGGAATGCTGGATGGTTTACCGTCATTGACTTGTGTCACGCATTCTTTTCTATTCCATTGCATCCAGACAGCAAATTTCTTTTCTCATTTGAATTCAACAGTCATGTCTACGTCTGGAATCGTGTCCTCCAAGGGTACACAGAGAGTCCTTCTATTTTTAATCAGATTTTGAAAAGATGCCTTGAATCATTAGTCTTACCTGGAGAATCAGTTTTGGTCCAGTACATAGATGACCTCTTGGTGGCGTCTAAAAGTCGGAACAACTGTGTTACTGATACCATTGTATTGTTGAACCATCTAGGTAAAGGAGGGCATAAGGTATCTCCAGACAAATTACAGTTCTGCAAAAATTCTGTGAAATATCTGGGCACCAGATAGAAAAAGGTATCCGAAAAGTTACTTCAGAAAGGATTAGGATAATTCGAGACATGGAAATACCCCGTACTCAGAAAGACATCAGAATGATCCTGGGAGTAGTAGGATACTGTAGACAGTGGATTGTGGGATTTGTAGTCCTAGCCAAGCCATTAATAAAAATTACCAAGAAAGGAGCTAAGGATCCAGTCGAGTGGGATGATGAGAGCATGACATCCTGGATAAAATTAAGAAACTGTCTGTGTTCAGCTCCTGCGTTAGGAATGCCTGACTATTCAAAGGACTTTGCCTTGTTTTGGAACACACGAGACAATTGTGCACTTTCAGTCCTGACCCAAATTCATGGTCTAACTATAACTAGATCCAGTGACTGCTGGATTGCCTGGATGTCTGAAAGCAGTAGCTGCAACTTGCACGAGTCTTGAACAGAGTGAATCCATTGTCATGGGACATCCAGTGACTGTGTATGTTCCACATGCAGTTGTAATCCTACTGACCCGGACCAAGACTCAGTACCTCACACCTAGTTGGCTGACTAAGTATGAAAGGATTTTAGTGGGTGCTGCCAATGTAACTATCGCTAGATGCAATATACTGAACCCAGCAACTCTATTACCAAATACACTGGCTGCAGAAGTCAGGGAAGAGGTTGAGCATAATTGCATTGATCTTACTGAATATAGCACAAAACCACGCCCAGATATTAAGGAAACAGCTTTGCCCATAGAAGACAGCGAATTGTTTGTGGATGGCTCATGTTTGAGACATGAGGATGGAGGCCTAAGTGCTGCCTTATTTATTTTATTTAAAATATTTATAGAGCGCGACTGTCACCTGGCAGGTATCCTGGCGCTGTTGGCTACTCCTAGAGGTTCTTAGACGGGGGTTGAACTATGGTTGGGGATTTAAAGGGACGGAGGAAAGAGCCAGGTTTTAATTCGTTTTCTGAAGGGAAGGAGGTGAGGGATTTGACGAATATCGACAGGCAGACTGTTCCACAACTTGGCAGCAGCTACTCTGAACGATCTTCCCCCAGTCCTGGCCTTCTTACATCTGGGCACTTTCACAAGGCAGGCAGTTGTAGACCTAAGTGTTCTGGTGGGAGTATACCACGAGAACAGACGTTGGAGAGGCCTGGGTCCGGCACCGTGTAGTGCCTTAAAGACCAGGCAAAGGGCTTTAAAGGCAATGCGTTGCTTCAACGGCAGCCAGTGCAGCTCGGCCAGTGCTGCAGTGGCCGAGGATCTCCTGGTCCACCCAAGGGCCAGTTTGGCTGCTGCCGACTGAACTCGTTGGAGTCTGTCCAATAGTGTCGCAGGGGATTCAAACAGCAGCGCATTACAATAGTCTAGGCGACTAAGAATAGTCCTATGCTGTGGTCACTCTAAGTAAAACAATAGAAGCATCCTACCTATTTGGAGTAAAATCTGCACAAGTAGCTGAATTGATTGCATTGACAAGAGCTTGTAAAAATGGGAAAAATAAAAGAGTAACCATATATACTGACAGTCAATATGGTTACGGGTTTGTGCATGACTTCAGCCAGTTGTGGCTGCAAAGAGAATTCAGAAATGGACAAAGTGGTACAGAACCTACTGGAAGCAATCCAGTTGCCAAACGAATTGGCAGTGGTCAAGTGTGCTGCTCACAAATCTGGCAATGACAATGTAACAGCTGATAACCGATATGCTGACCAAATAGCCCAATATTGTGCCCGAAACAAAATGTCATTGAACATCACTTTGAGTCGGAAACAGCTGCCAACTTATGGTGTTTGAGGATGTATCAACTTGGGAGGAACTGAAAGGGTTGCAACAGGCAGCAGAACCAGAACAAAAAGCAAGATGGGAGAAAGATGATTGCCAACCAAGGGATAGAGATGGTGTCATTGTCTATAGGGATGGTATTCCTGTGTTACCAGACAGCATGGTTGCTTCTATGGCAAGACTCATTAAGCATGGGCGAATTTTGCGAATCTGGCATTCGCGAATTTGCGTATTTGCGAACTCTCAATCCGTAAAATCCGCAAATTCTCGCTTTTGTGTTCATTTCATTGGCCTGTGAAATTATGTATGAGTGTAGTTTAAAGAACTGCGTAATGCTAGACACTAAGGGTCAGATTTTTAATTACCGGTGCATCCCTGCAAAGTAGCAGGGATGCGGCAGTAATTGTGCGCCACGCCACCATCACCCATGGTGCGCCGTATTTACAATGCGGCGCACCATGGGCCCAAAACATCACCAAAGCGTTACACATCTGTGCCGTAAAGGCGGTGCATTGCTGGAGTTGCGTCGCAGCAATGGCGCAGCTCCAGCAATGCTCTGGGGTGCCCTATCTCCCCAATGCTGCGTCAAGCCGGCGCAGGGTTTGAGTCACGCATCATTGTCCTCAAAGTGACTGATTGAAATCTTGTAGATTTCCCTCAGCCACTTTTAGGAGGCGTTCCTGTGCAGGAACGCCCTCCCTTGCGCCGGAGCCCCCCCTGATGGCGCAGGGCTTTACAACGTGATGCATGTCCCATATGCGTCACGTTGTTAATATACGCCGCACCATGGCGCCTCTTTTGTTCTGCCGCTGCGTCACAAAAGTCACGCAACAATGGAGCAAAAGAGCCGCAATGGGCTTCTAAATCAGCCCCTACAGACTCAGGTCCAGTCCTTCCTTTGTACACATGGCGATAAGAAGAAATAGTGGTGGTGGATTGATAGTTTGAGTATTTTAATGAATGGTTAATGTTGTAGGAAACTTTTTAGTGTTGTCGCTGATCTGCAATCACGATGGACTTTGTCTGTCACTTCGCGTGCTGCGGACTGCTGCCTGCCAGTCCTAGGCGAACCTTTTTAGTATTTTGTTTAGTGAGTTACATAAGAACTTTCCAAGTCGACTGTCTGCAAATCAAGCAATACTAATAACGTAGTAGACCACATGAGATCGGTCAATATATCCCGTGGAATAGTTGTCAATTTGCTATTTCGCCAAAATATTTTGTTATTGTTCTTTTGAAATGTTTGATTTGGTTGACAAATATCATCCATGTTTTCTGGTCTTTCTTTCTTTCATGTTGTACATCAGCTCCCCCCAGGGGCAAGAGGACACAGGAGGAGGAGGTTGCTGTTCAACAGGATGCAGGCCAGGATCGGGCAGGCGGGGGCTCCTTTGCTGGCCCCAGTAAGTTTTAATTTTAATATAGAGTACCTAGTTTTTTCCTAGCGTTCCTCATTCGATTTTTTCTTAATCGTCTTTGATCTTCTTGTAGACTGTATCTAATTTCTTATCCTGCCTCGACTATGACTCCCTGTGGTATTACTAGATTATTCTTATTAGTCTGTCTGTGTAGCTAACTAAGATTGCACATTTGGCAATTCCATTGGACTCCCATTCTAGTCAGCAATAGCTCTATGCACTGAGTGCAGTCCTCTGGGATTGTCCATAATGTCTTTTCAAGTCTTCTAAATGTTTATGCTTTGACAATTGCCAACAATAAAAAGGTGAATGACCATCAAGAAAGAATAGGATACTACTTTACTTTTGGTTTGGATAGGAGGACAATCCATTCTACTAGGACAAATCTGCACAAACAGAACTATGGACACTAAATAATGCATTGCTTAGTTTATCAATTATAATAGGCGCTGTTAGACTTTCCACATACCTCAGTGATAACAGACTTTGTAGTTGAACCCCCAATCTCCTTACTGACTAGATAGTGTGGCAGAGTCATTTAGCTCCCAAAGTCACCGATGATTGATCCCCAATGATGATTATCCAACGCAGGACAAGAGTATGGAGTCAGAGTCAAGAAGTGTCAGAGGCACGGACTCATGCTTGCAAAAATTGCAAAACCTTTAGCTCAGCCACTCTAGTCTGGAGGACCAAAAACCACAGAGTCTATTTAAGTTTAAAAGCTTTAATAAAAGTAAACACATTTATTAAAATCAAGTTTGTTATAAAACTAAACGTTTAACTGAAAATGGAAAAGTGCTTAGTGCTGACGATTAATTGAACACATTTCTTGTGGTCGAGCCGAGCTCTCACCTGGTTTGAACTTGATCTTGCTCGTGTTCTTAGAAGTCAAGCTTCTGTCTGTTAGGAGAAAAAGTGGTGCGTGTTAAAAATAAAAAGCAATCATTCATCAGTTGTGCCAAAAAGTGCAGCAAGACAACAGCCTTCCCTGGAAAAAGGGACATTTTTACTTTAGAGTAGACAGTCACAAATTATTACATTGTTTTCTGTTTTTTTCACATTTCTTTATTCCTAGACCAAATATTATATAGTAGTGAGTGGTGTATTCTCACATTCTTAAATGTACTTTGTAGGTGGAACATCTGGTGAAGGGGCCAGCGCGGAGGTGGTGGTGCTGGTGGAGAAGGGGAACACTTCTGGGGAGGATGCGGTGCAAGTGCCGGACGACACCAATGTGCTTGTGAGGGTTCACACGGTGGTGGCGGGCAGAGGTAAGCTATATATTCCTTACTTATTGAGATGGAAGACTGCAGAGTGTGCTATCTAGGGCTCTGGAGGGGGAGGTGGCGCACCAGCAAGTGCAAGGAGCCTGCGCCCGCAATCTGCACGGGTGTATTATAAATCAACCAGGTAGTAGCCTCCTCTAAATGTACTTCGACTTAGCTGTGAGGTTTTTGGCGAGAAGAATCCCAATCAGATCTGAGATGAAATTGATGGATGGGATGAACGAAAAGCGAAAGAAGGGTGTAAGTAAGTGTGAAAGGACGAGAAATGTAGTGATGACTGGCAAAGAAGAATGATATGTGTTTGCTTGGTCCCCGAGGTGGCTGGGAAGGAAAGAATATGGTATGGTGCATGGCTGGGTGAATGATGAAGTAAGGTTGGGTGGAAGGAGAACAGCCTGGGTGGGTGAAAGAGAAACTGTATGTGTGCATATACTTTGAATGGATGGATGCATGGATCATGGTACTATCTGACTCTTAGATAGCATATGTGTATCTAGAGAGAGTAGACGGTCACTGGATGAACTAAGTGTTACTTTGAAGAGCATGTAACACCGCACCCGCACGACCGTTCCAGTGTAGGAAAGGCAAGGAAAAGAAGTTGTAATTTTGTCCAAATACTACCATGAATTGTAGCAGTACTTTGTATTGCAACTGCAAGCACGGCATATATCCGGTTATTACGGTGGACACTCCCTACCTCTCTTAATAAGTTTAGTTTAGTAGTAGTAGTACGTCATTCATGTGTGGGTGTATCACTGTTCACTCAATAAAAAGCTAAGCACCTAAAGTCATCCTATATGTAATCAAATACATCCCATGTGAAGTGATAGATAATCATATTATTTAGCTTCTTCATTTTCCTTTTCTAGTACTCATTTGCACTGTAGGGTGAAAGTTAAATTAATTAAGCAGTAGCCCTTTTAACAGATTATTCTCAGTGCCACCCATAATAGAAAAGTAAGAGCTTCACCACCTGCATGTACTGGACCGGTACAGTAACGCAAGTCTGTCTCTCTCATCATGGTGTGCGTCTGTTTTTCTCGGGTGCAAGTTCACTGCGCTGGCATTATGCCGGCTTGCATAAGATAACGTACTTATTTTCCTAAACAAGAGAGAATAAGAAGAATAAGACTGGTGTACTGTCATAGTCGACTGTAATGGAAGTCCATATTGCTCGTAGAATGTATTCCTTAAACTCCCACTAATGTTAGAGCAAGGATGAAGAAGTTAGAGGTTAGATAGATACTGGCCTCAATAGTTATGTACTGTGCTTTCAAGTTGCTAGTTGTACTGTGACACAACTTTCTGCTCAATCATTTTGTGTTAATCTTAAGGAGCATTGGTTACAGACTATGTCTTTCTTTCTTCATATAGTTGCTCCTTCCAAATCAACCCCTTAAACAAAAAGCAACTGGTTTCGGGCTCCCAGCAGCACTGCTTGCCACAAGCTACTAAACAACAACGGAGATTTGCAGGTGCTGCCAATCACTAACTTTCCTATTTTGATTTGAACATCTGACCATGAAACAAATGTTGCAAAAGACCAATTTGTGTCCTTTTCAATTGGGTTCTTTTATTTGGAGAAATATTTATTTTATATTTAGATCTCACCCATTTAGAAATTTCAAACGAAAAATTTTTTTAAGACCTTATGTACAACAACAAAGTATTTCCTATTCAAACAAGAAAACAATTTTTTTCAAGAAATAGAAATTTTTAGACTTTTTTGGACAACATATACTACATACATTCAATCATACCACTCACAAACCACACTATTTACATATATACACACACAACAAAGAACATATAAATTGTATCTACAATGTAATAGCTTTGATTTACAAAGAAGCCTCGAAAACAATCATATTTTTTCAAAAACGTTTCAAAAATAAGTATCACAGTTTTTTGATTTTTTAAGGCTTTAAAGAGTCTACGCGTTTCGAACTCATATAGATGGATGAGTTCTCGTCAGGACCAAGGTCTGTGGAAAGAGAAGGGGAAACTTATTGGTATGCTATTTGTATTGACCACACTGACTACCCCTACTACTAGCTTCAGTCTCTTAACTCTCAGTCACTTGGGGACCAGAAGTATAGATAAAGTTGCCTTGACACCACAACATCTGAAACAATGGTGAAAAATCTCATCACAATCTATAGATATACAGCCATGTTGCACCACACTCATACCACAGATGTTTAAATCATGCTTACATGAATGGGTCCAGGCTCCGTGTTGGAAGGGGATGTTGTAATCTAGCTGTTTGCGAGAAAGACGGAAAAGTTTTGTGAGCAAACCCCCCCACAAACAGCTCCCCACCAAAACACATGCAATACAAATACTGCTAACCCTAACGAGCCCTAAGTTAAGAATAGTGGAAAACTCTTCCTTTAACTATGCCAAATCCCCACTTTCCCACCATGTATTTTCTTCAAATCACTTGCAACCAAAATTACACATTCCCACAAGTGCTCTAAGAAGACCCCAGGACTCAGTTGCAAAAATCTAGAACACCCCGAAACACATGCAATCCTGCTGCTAGGGCTAACCCTAACGAACCCTAAGTTACAAAAAGTGCCAAAAGGCTTTTCGGCATGGATTTTGTCCAAACCACTTCTATCCGGTATTAGACCTTCCCAGCAATGCCCCAAGACCCGCCAACCCACCCGCAAAAAAGCACAACACCCCCAAACAGCCAAAAAGGAAAATCTCATACTTACAATATTTATCGGTCCAAACGCGCTGTGCAGCTAGGTCATAACTCCTGTTTTCCACCACGGATTACCTGAAAAGCAAATGCAATCAAGATTAGACTGTCCCAGCAGTGCTCCCAGACCCCAAAACTCACCCACAAACACCCGGAACCCCTCCAAAGAGCACCTCAAAAGCAAGCAAGTCAGCAAAAACTCAAAAACAATTTCACCTCCGATTTGGTCCAAACCACTTTTATCCGGTATTAGAGCTTCTGAGCAATAGCCCCAGAGCCGTCAACCTAGGCGAAAACTAGTAGAAAACCCCCAAACAGCCAAAAAGCAAAAGTACAAAAATGGGGACTTAGTCATTTTCCTGGCAATTTCCAAAATCACTCCGCGCGCGCTCTGCAGCTAGGCCCTAACTCCCCTCTGCCACCATGGATTTGCTTCAAACCTCTTGCAATCAAAACTATCCATACCCAGCAGTGCTCCCAGACCCCGAAACCCACCCACAAACACTAGGATGCCCCCCAAACAGGCCCCCGAAAACACTACATTGAGCAAAATGTCGGAAATAGCAAAAAAAAAGTTTCAGCATGGATTTTGTCCAAACCACTTCTATCCGGTATTAGACCTTCCCAGCAATGCCCCAAGACCCGCCAACCCACCCGCAAAAAAGAACAACACCCCCAAACAGCCAAAAAGGAAAATCTCATACTTACAATATTTATCGGCCTTCGGTCCAAACGCGCTGTGCAGCTAGGTCATAACTCCCGTTTTCCACCACAGATTTCCTGAAAAGCAAATGTAATCAAGATTAGACTGTCCCAGCAGTGCTCCCAGACCCCAAAACTAACCCACAAACACCCAGAACCCCCCCAAAGAGCACCTCAAAGGCAAGCAAGTCAGCAAAAACGCATAAAATATTTCACCTCCGATTTGGTCCAAACCACTTTTATCCGGTATTAGAGCTTCTGAGCAATGGCCCCAGAGCCGTCAACCTAGGCGAAAACTAGTAGAAGACCCCCAAACAGCCAAAAAGCAAAAGTACAAAATTGGGGACTTAGTCATTTTCCTGGCAATTTTCAAAATCACTCAGCGCGCGCTCTGCAGCAAGGCCCTAACTCCCCTCTGCCACCATGGATTTGCTTCAAACCTCTTGCAATCACAACTATCCATACCCAGCAGTGCTCCCAGACCCCGAAACCCACCCACAAACACCAGGAAGCCCCCGAAACAGGCCCCCGAAAACGCTACATTGAGAAAAATGTCAGAAATAGCAAAAAAAAAATCAGCATGGATTTTGTCCAAACCACTTCTATCCGGTATTAGACCATCCCAGCAATGCCCCAAGACCCGCCAACCCACCCGCAAAAAAGCGCAACACCCCCAAACAGCCAAAAAGGAAAATCTCATACTTACAATATTTATCGGCCTTCGATCCAAACGTGCTGTGCAGCTAGGTCATAACTCCCGTTTTCCACCACGGATTTCCTGAAAAGCAAATGTAATCAACATTAGACTGTCCCAGCAGTGCTCCCAGACCCCAAAACTCACCCACAAACACCCGGAACCCCCCCAAAGAGCACCTCAAAAGCAAGCAAGTCAGCAAAAACGCAAAAACAATTTCACCTCCGATTTGGTCCAAACCACTTTTATCCGGTATTAGAGCTTCTGAGCAATGGCCCCAGAGCCGTCAACCTAGGCGAAAACTAGTAGAAAACCCCCAAACAGCCAAAAAGCAAAAGTACAAAAATGGGGACTTAGTCATTTTCCTGGCAATTTCCAAAATCACTCCGCGCGCGCTCTGCAGCTAGGCCCTAACTCCCCTCTGCCACCATGGATTTGCTTCAAACCTCTTGCAATCAAAACTATCCATACCCAGCAGTGCTCCCAGACCCCGAAACCCACCCACAAACACTAGGATGCCCCCCAAACAGGCCCCCGAAAACACTACATTGAGCAAAATGTTGGAAATAGCAAAAAAAAAGTTTCAGCATGGATTTTGTCCAAACCACTTCTATCCGGTATTAGACCTTCCCAGCAATGCCCCAAGACCCGCCAACCCACCCGCAAAAAAGAACAACACCCCCAAACAGCCAAAAAGGAAAATCTCATACTTACAATATTTATCGGCCTTCGGTCCAAACGCGCTGTGCAGCTAGGTCATAACTCCCGTTTTCCACCACGGATTTCCTGAAAAGCAAATGCAATCAAGATTAGACTGTCCCAGCAGTGCTCCCATACCCCAAAACTCACCCACAAACACCCGGAACCCCCCAAAGAGCACCTCAAAGGCAAGCAAGTCAGCAAAAACGCAAAAAAATGTTCACCTCCGATTTGGTCCAAACCACTTTTATCCAGTATTAGAGCTTCCCAGCAATGGCCCCAGAGCCGTCAACCCAGGCGAAAACTAGTAGAAGACCCCCAAACAGCCAAAAAGCAAAAGTACAAAAATGGGGACTTCGTCATTTTCCTGGCAATTTCCAAAATCACTCCGCGCGCGCTCTGCAGCTAGGCCCTAACTCCCCTCTGCCACAATGGATTTGCTTCAAACCTCTTGCAATCAAAACGATCCATACCCAGCAGTGCTCCCAGACCCCAAATCCCACCCACAAACACCAGGAAGCCCCCCAAACAGGCCCCTGAAAACGCTACATTGAGCAAAATGTCAGAAATAGCAAAAAAAATTAAGCATGGGTTTTGTCCAAACCACTTCTATCCGGTATTAGACCTTCCCAGCAATGCCCCAAGTCCCGCCAACCCACCCGCAAAAAAGCACAACACCCCCAAACAGCCAAAAAGGAAAATCTCATACTTACAATATTTATCGGCCTTCGGTCCAAACGCGCTGTGCAGCTAGGTCATAACTCCCGTTTTCTACCACGGATTTCCTGAAAAGCAAATGCAATCAAGATTAGACTGTCCCAGCACTGCTCCCAGACCCCAAAACTCACCCACAAACACCCAGAACCCCCCCAAAGAGCACCTCAAAAGCAAGCAAGTCAGCAAAAACGCAAAAAAATGTTCACCTCCGATTTGGTCCAAACCACTTTTATCCAGTATTAGAGCTTCCCAGCAATGCCCCAAGACCCGCCAACCCACCTGAAAAAAAGCACAACACCCCCAAACAGCCAAAAAGGAAAATCTCATACTTACAATATTTATCGCCTTTGGTCCAAACGCACTGTGCAGCTAGGTCATAACTCCCGTTTTCCACCACAGATTTCCTGAAAAGCAAATGCAATCAAGATTAGACTTTCCCAGCAGTGCTCCCAGACCCCAAAACTCACCCACAAACACCCAGAACCCCCCAAAGAGCACCTCAAAGGCAAGCAAGTCAGCAAAAACGCAAAAAAATGTTCACCTCCGATTTGATCCAAACCACTTTTATCCGGTATTAGAGCTTCCCAGCAATGGCCCCAGAGCCGTCAACCCAGGCGAAAACTAGTAGAAGATCCCCAAACAGCCAAAAACCAAAAAAGTACAAAAATGGGGACTTAGTCATTTTCCTGGCAATTTCCAAAATCATTCCGCGCACGCTCTGCAGCTAGGCCCTAACTCCCCTGTGCCACCATGGATTTGCTTCAAACCATTTGCAATCAATCTATCCATACCCAACAGTGCTCCCAGACCCCGAAACCCACCCACAAACACCAGGAAGCCCCCAAAACAGGCCCCCGAAAATGCTACATTGAGCAAAATGTCAGAAATAGCAAAAAAAATTCAGCATGGATTTTGTCCAAACCACTTCTATCCAGTATTAGACCATCCCAGCAATGCCCCAAGACCCGCCAACCCACCCGCAAAAAAGCACAACACCCCCAAACAGCCAAAAAGGAAAATCTCATACTTACAATATTTATCGGCCTTCGGTCCAAACGCGCTGTGCAGCTAGGTCATAACTCCCGTTTTCCACCACGGATTTCCTGAAAAGCAAATGCAATCAAGATTAGACTGTCCCAGCAGTGCTCCCAGACCCCAAATCTCACCCACAAACACCCGGAACCCCCCAAAGAGCACCTCAAAGGCAAGCAAGTCAGCAAAAACGCAAAAACAATTCCACCTCCGATTTGGTCCAAACCACTTTTATCCAGTATTAGAGCTTCTGAGCAATGGTCCCAGAGCCGTCAACCTAGGCGAAAACTAGTAGAAAACCCCCAAACAGGCAAAAAGCAAAAGTGCAAAAATGGGGACTTAGTCATTTTCCTGGCAATTTCCAAAATCACTCCGCGCGCGCTCTGCAGCTAGGCCCTAACTCCCCTCTGCCACCATGGATTATCTTCAAACCTCTTGCAATCAAAACTATCCATACCCAGCAGTGCTCCCAGACCCCGAAACCCACCCACAAACACTAGGATGCCCCCCAAACAGGCCCCCGAAAACACTACATTGAGCAAAATGTCGGAAATAGCAAAAAAAAATGTGAGCATGGATTTTGTCCAAACCACTTCTATCCGGTATTAGACCTTCCCAGCAATGCCCCAAGACCCGCCAACCCACCCGCAAAAAAGCACAACACCCCCAAACAGCCAAAAAGGAAAATCTCATACTTACAATATTTATCGCCTTTGGTCCAAACGCGCTGTGCAGCTAGGTCATAACTCCCGTTTTCCATCACGGATTTCCTGAAAAGCAAATGCAATCAAGATTAGACTGTCCCAGCAGTGCTCCCAGACCCCAAAACTCACCCACAAACACCCGGAACCCCCCCAAAGAACACCTCAAAAGCAAGCAAGTCAGCAAAAACGCAAAAAAAGTTCACCTCCGATTTGGTCCAAACCACTTTTATCCAGTATTTGAGCTTCCCAGCAATGGCCCAGAGCCGTCAACCCAGGCGAAAACTAGTAGAAGACTCCCAAACAGCCAAAAAGCAAAAGTACAAAAATGGGGACTTAGTAGTCATTTTCCTGGCAATTTCCAAAATCACTCCGCGCGCGCTCTGCAGCTAGGGCCTAACTCCCCTCTGCCACCATGGATTTGCTTCAAACCTCTTGCAATCAAAACTATCCATACCCAGCAGTGCTCCCAGACCCCGAAACCCACCCACAAACACCAGGAAGCCCCCCAAACAGGCCCCCGAAAACGCTACATTGAGCAAAATGTCAGAAATAGCAAAAAAAATGTCAGCATGGATTTTGTCCAAATCACTTCTATCCGGTATTAGACCTTCCCAGCAATGCCCCAAGACCCGCCAACCCACCCGAAAAAAAGCACAACACCCCCAAACAGCCAAAAAGGGAAAATCTCATACTTACAATATTTATCGGCCTTTGGTCCAAACGCGCTGTGCAGCTAGGTCATAACTCCCGTTTTCCAACACGGATTTCCTGAAAAGCAAATGCAATCAAGATTAGACTTTCCCAGCAGTGCTCCCAGACCCCAAAACTCACCCACAAACACCCGGAACCCCCCCAAAGAGCACCTCAAAGGCAAGCAAGTCAGCAAAAACGCAAAAAAATGTTCACCTCTGATTTGATCCAAACCACTTTTATCTGGTATTAGAGCTTCCCAGCAATGGCCCCAGAGCCGTCAACCCAGGCAAAAACTAGTAGAAGACCCCCAAACAGCCAAAACCCAAAAAAGTACAAAAATGGGGACTTAGTCATTTTCCTGGCAATTTCCAAAATCATTCCGCGCACGCTCTGCAGCTAGGCCCTAACTCCCCTCTGCCACCATGGATTTGCTTCAAACCTCTTGTAATCAATCTATCCATACCCAACAGTGCTCCCAGACCTCAAAACCCACCCACAAACACCTGGAAGCCCCCCAAACAGGCCCCCGAAAATGCTACATTGAGCAAAATGTCAGAAATAGCAAAACAAATGTCAGCATGGATTTTGTCCAAACCACTTCTATCCGGTATTAGACCTTCCCAGCAATGCCCCAAGACCCGCCAACCCACCCGCAAAAAGCACAACACCCCCAAACAGCCAAAAAGGAAAATCTCATACTTACAATATTTATCGGCCTTTGGTCCAAACGTGCTGTGCAGCTAGGTCATAACTTCCGTTTTCCACCACGGATTTCCTGAAAAGCAAATGCAATCAAGATTAGACTGTCCCAGCAGTGCTCCCAGACCCCAAAACTCACCCACAAACACCCGGAAACCCCCCAAAGAGCTCCTCAAAGGAAAGCAAGTCAGCAAAAACGCATAAAATTTTCACCTCCGATTTGGTCCAAACCACTTTTATCCGGTATTAGAGCTTCCCAGCAATGGCCCCAAGACCCGCCAACTCACCCGCAAAGAAGTAGAACACCCCCACAAGTGCAGAGTCTTTCTTCATTGGGCATAATCCAGCCCTCTGCTTTGAGGGAAATAGGAGTCTGGAGGAGGAGGATAGAGGAGCATGTTCTTGTGAACTTGTGAACCTGAGTAATGCAGACTGCGGCACCTTCAAATCAATAAGCAAACAAGTGAAGACAGTGCTGCTGATGGGCTTGTTTTTGTGATTAGGTGATTAAAGTTTTAATTAAATGAACTGTGCAAAACAAAGAAAGACAGACACACAGGAATAAAAGTGAAAAAGGACGAAAAAGAAAGTTATTGATTCAGTGGCTCATTTTCAGGGCTCGGTGTCAGGGAATATGAATAAGAATTCGTCCTCATACTCTGCAAATTTAGGCAGGAGTAGGTCAGTGTCACCTAACAGAGAACAAATTCCCTCATCTAAGTTGCTGTCCTCCTCGTCTTCATCCGGCGTTTGTTCTCGTACTTTGTAATCTGGTGGTATGAGGTGCTGATTCATCTTGATCATTGTTAACCTCTCCACATTTTTGGGCGAGAGGCGGGACCGTTTTGAAGTTACAATGCCACCAGCAGCACTGAAAACACGTTCAGAAGACGCACTTGCGAGTGGGCAAGACAAGTAGTTTATAGCCAGGTTGGAGATCTCTGCCCACAATTCTTTTTTCCCATGCCAATACGCCAATGGGTCAGCATTAACATAGACCTCTGTTGAGCCATTCAGATAGTCCTGCACCATCGACTCAAGGTCCTCCAAGGTTACTCCACTTTGCTTACTTTTTGCTGTGACCTTTTGAGAACCAAACCCAAGCCGAGTTAGCCAATCCTCTTCTGCATCCAATGTTACTGTTGTGTCTGGTGCAGATGATCCGGTTGCCGGTGTCTTTAACGGCTGAGAGGTCATTTGTGCCACAGCCACAGGTGCAGAAGTGGATTCTTTTGACTGGGGATGCCCTGTTGATGCTGATGTACTGCCTTTTCCTTCAATTTTCTGCCGTTCTCTTTCAAACCGAGTGGCTGACACAGCTAGCCAACGTTTGTACTTTGTAACATCTTCATCACCAAAAGGAAAGAATGCTCTGCCTGCCAGCGCCTTTTTGTAGCGTGGATCCAGAATAGTAGCACAAATGTAATGCTGTTCTGAGTGGATCATTTTAAGACGTTCATCACCAAGTATGCGCTCTAATAATTTCTCCGCCAAAACAAAAGCGTCTTGCTTTTTTTCATCTTTTTGAAACATAGAAGACACCGCCTTCAGTTGGTGCTCCAGCATGCGCAAAAATGGGATAGCTTTTCCCAAATTACAGTCCTCCTTGCTGACTGCATGCGTGAAGACCTCAAAAGGACGAAGCATGTCTGTCAGGCTTTTAACTAGGTTCCATTGCGCCGCATCTAGCCTCAGGTCCTTCTGAGCTGTACCCACTGTTAAGAAATAGTGATCGAGTACCGTATACTGCTCATACAGATGCTCAAGCATGTAGAAGGTTGAGTTCCAACGTGTTGCCACCTCTTGGATGAGTGCTTTCACTGGCATTCGACGCTCATGTAGCAGGCTCCTCAAATGCTTCCGGGCCTTAAAAGAATGGCTGAAATGGTTGCACATTCTTTGGCAGGTGGCCACTAACTCGCACGCTGGACTGTCTTCATCACTCAAGAATTTTTTAACAACCAGGTTTATACAGTGCGCCAAACACGGCACTCTGAAATATTGACCCAGCTCCATGGCCTTAACTACATTGGCGCCATTATCCGTGGAAACTTAACCAATCTGGCGTTTTTTTGGGGACAGCTAGTGAAAGACCTTTGTGTTAAACTCATTCAAAATGTTTTCTGCTGTATGACGTTTCTCCAAGCCAAACATGGTTAGTGTTGCATGTTTCCGAGCAGCTTTAAAAACTTGGTCCGGGTCAACACCTGCGTTTAGAGACCCAGTGTGCAGTGATGCACATGTAATCAGCACCTGCGCCACTGGTCCACATGTCTGTTGTCAGATGTATAGTGTGAACAGCACTCTTCTGCAAAGCTGCCCCAATCACCTCCAGCACATCTTCATGTAGTACTGGAACCGCAACACTGAGCTGGGATGGTGTAGTGAGCTAAAAAACGGTGATGGATCAAGCCCTGATCTTTGGACTGGGTAAGAGTGGTCTGCTTAATTCAGACACTCTGTTCATCACCACCCCCTTTTCTGAATCATTCGGAACCGCAACTCTGGCAAAATAGAACCGGCTAGGAACCTTCCATTTAGGGCAGAGCGCTGCCACTAATTCTAGAAAACCAACCCCTTCTACAAAAGAAAAAGGGAGAAGGTCCAGAGCTAGCATTTTAGCCAGCTTAGTGTTATACAGACGCGTCAGTGGGTGGTTGCGATCATATGGCGCGTCAGAAAACAACTTGGTTCTAATGTTGCCCTGGACCAAGCATTTACAGGATGATGATGGTGATGACTTCTTCGACCCAGTTACGCTCGCTGATGAACTTTTTCGCATTGGTGTCTCACTCTCTCCCACACTCTTAGTGTGGCTCACATGGGGTGTGCTGCTGACAGGGGTACTGGGTGTAAGTGAAGTGTTTGACACGTCTTCTTCCACCTCGTCATCATCAGATGAAACATCAACGTTTTCTTGACTTGCAATTCGGGCTTCCTTGATCTCCTTTAGGTGTGCAAACCATTGGACAGCGTGCTGCCTCTTAAGATCACCACTCTGGCCTCCGGTACCATAGTTGGTACCAAACTTACCACGACTAACTGCATGCTTACAAATGCTACAAATGGCGAAGTTTTTCTTTTTTGGGCAAAAACTAAAGAAGTCCCAAACTGCGGACTTGAAATGTCTGTGGGGGCCGGAGGAGGCGGCGATACTGGTGGTGGTGGTCATGCTGCTAATGCCAGATGAAGTGGAGGATGTGGATTGCCGAACTTTAGTACGTTGTGCACTATCACCACCACTAATTGAGGTCGAGGTGAATGGAGGTCCCTTTTGGCGAGGAAGAAATATGGAAGCGATACGTGTTGGTGTACTAGTTAACTCCAATGATTGTGGTGTTTCCATTGCCTCCTCGTTGACAACATCATCACGCTCAGCAGCTTCTCGGGCTAGGGTCAAAATGTCTGTTTGCTGCATGCCCGCTGGGGCTGCAGTGACCTTTATGATGACTGGGTCATCGTCATGAGAGTCTTCATCAGCAGCAGTATCCCCCACTTCTTGTTGAGCCTCATACACACTCCATAACTATGAGACTTTGGACGAGCTTCCTTTTACGCTTAACTACCTTTGTCAGATCATGGTGTGCCTCACTCTCAGACGGCAGTGGTGCTGGTTCCCAATTTTGATCCGTATCATCAGAAGGAGGTGTGCTTGAAGAAGATGTAGACACCACCATTGATCTCTTCCTTGCTAGGGGTGTGGAAGACAATGAATGATCATCAGGAGGAGTGGCTTCCTCAAATGATACCTCGGCTTGATTGTTGATTTCCTGATGTGCCCCTACTTCTGGAGGAACAACAATTGGGGGCACTTGTGACCCTCCATGCACCTCTGCTTGTGCATCTCCTTGCGCTGCCTCTCCTTCCACAAGTTCTTGGGCTTGTACTTGCACATGTGGTTGTTGTTGCGGCTGTGGTTGTTCAACATTTGTCAGATGAGTTACAACAACCTGTGTTGATTGAGGGACATTGCTGCTACTTTCTTGCGATGAGCCAACATCACTGGTCGATGGTGATTGAACAACTAGACTAAGTGCCTCTGCAGCACTCAAGGGCTTGGACTTAAGTTGGCGTGGTGGTGGTGGTGGCACTGAGCCCAATGGAGCGGGGGTGCTGCTCCCAGCTTCGTCCCTAGCAGATCCTGCTGCTGCTGCAGATGTAGTTTTTTTTTTTACTCCCAAAAAATGTGGCTGGCGGCACACCAGTCTCCTTGGTAACTTGCTTCTTCTGCTCCTTACTGGCAACTTTCTTGCTAGAGGAACTACGGGGAACTTTTTTTGGGGCCATCTTCTTCAGAGGTCAGAACAGCAGGCCGCAGTTGCACGAGTTGCAGAGTTGTCTGTGGCCAGACGTGACGTCGTGTGACGTTATGCTGCACACACACACCGCTGCAGGACTTCTTCCTAGCACTGGTGGTTCTCTTGAGTCTTGTGCACCTAAAAGCAATGGAAGACAGAGGAACATCAGTTCAGTTAAACACCCCAAAAAATCGAAAAACACAGAAAAATCAGCACAATCCCATGCCATCCATGCCCTCCATGATGTTTGAATTCAAGACACCCCACAGAAAGACTAGGCCCATGCACCACTCACTACCCCTGGTGAAAAGGCGACAACAACAGCCCAAAAAAACAAAAAACACAGAAAAATCAGCACAATCCCATGCCATCCATGATGTTTAAATTCAAGACACCCCACAGAAAGACTAGGGCCATGCACCACTCACTACCCCTGGCCATAATGGTTGAAACCTAGGCAAAATGGTTGCAGACCTAAGAACACTGCCTGCATTCAAAATGGCCCCCTGCCTCCCAGCACATGGCCTACCTGTACCAGCACTCAAAATGGTCCCCACCCACATGGCCTGTCCCCATGAACACCCCAAAAATTCGAAAAACACAGAAAAATCAGCACAATCCCATGCCATCCAGGCCCTCCATGATGTTTAAATTCAAGACACCCCACAGAAAGACTAGGACCTTGCACCACTCACTACCCCTGGTGAAAAGGCTACAACAACAGCCCAAAAAAACGAAAAACAGAAAAATCAGCACAATCCCATGCCATCCATGATGTTTAAATTCAAGACACCCCACAGAAAGACTAGGGCCATGCATAAGCATGGGCGGAAAATCCGTTTCGCTCGCGGATTTTGCGGATTTTCGGTAAATTCGCAATCCGCGAGATCCGCGAATCTCCCGCAAAATCCGCAAATCCGCGAGCAGCGGATTTTATGGCTTGCTCGCACTGTTCGCGTGAGTTCGCGGCTTGCCAGTACAACTTCGCACCCCGCGAGTAAGTGCTAAATTGCAGAAATACGATCTTAGCAAAACTGAAACTACTTACCAGGTTCAAAAGTTCAGGCTCATCATTAGTAGCCATTTCTTGTAGTGCTTCCTGAGGGGCCCCTCCAGAGTTCAGTTGCCAGTTGCAACTATTATGTGACCCTGCTCTGAACCTCAGAATAGTTACACATATGCCACAAAGGTCCTGAATTACAGCTAAGGGAGACAAGCAGGAGCCAGGCTGGAAGTTAAAATCCATTAATCAGCCCCTAATTCATTATTGTCAGTTGGGGCAGGGCAGGTGTTGTAACTAATTTTGCAACAATGAAAGCACTTAGCAAGTGCAAAAGATCACTAATCAGGAAGCACTAAGGAAGCAGGTGCCAGCTAAAAAAATATTCTGTGACACATTAATCAGCCCCAAATTAATTCAGGTCACTTGAGGCAGGGAAGGTGTGCTTTGCCGAAAATAATGTACACTGGACAACCAGAGGGTGTGGTGATGAAACAGAGGGTGGCGTGGGTGGGCCAGAGGGTGGCATGAGTAGTCAGAGAGTGGCAGTGGTGACAGAGAGTGGCAGTGATGAAGAAGAGTGTCCCAAACAGGCTGGACACGTAGAAACAACAAGTTCGCAAAACTTGCGACCCGACAGGTAAGTTCGCAAATTGCGAAATTGTAAAAACCCTCGCGAACTGGCAGAAACACGCGCGAACACAAAAAAAAAAAATCCGCAAATTCGCGGGAATTTGCGGATTTTGCGGATTGCGAGTTCGCAAATCCGCAAAATTCGCGAACGCGAGATTCGCAAAATTCGTCCATGCTTAGCCATGCACCACTCACTACCCCTGGCCATAATGGTTGAAACCTAGGCAAATGGTTGCAGACCTAAGAACACTGCCTGCATTCAAAATGGCCCCCTGCCTCCCAGCACATGCCTGAACCAGCACTCAAAATGGCCCCCACCCACATGGCCTGTCCCCATGAACACCCCAAAAAATCGAAAAACACAGAAGAATCAGCACAATCCCATGCCATCCATGCCCTCCATGATGTTTAAATTCAAGACACCCCACAGAAAGACTAGGCCCATGCACCACTCACTACCCCTGATGAAAAGGCCACAACAACATTCCAAAAAAATGAAAAACACAAAAAATCAGCACAATCCCATGCCATCCATGATGTTTAAATTCAG
The DNA here is from genome assembly GCF_964263255.1 of Lissotriton vulgaris. NCBI lineage: Eukaryota > Metazoa > Chordata > Amphibia > Caudata > Salamandridae > Lissotriton > Lissotriton vulgaris. The sequence continues at coordinate 114,837 of NW_028248779.1, read as the reverse complement.
AGGTGCTTAACTTGTCAGCAGTTTAATCCTGGAAGGAAAACAGTGGTATTACCCAGTACAATTGGAAAAGCAGAAGGCCCTTTTATCAGATTACAAGTTGACTTTATACAGTTGCCCCGTTGTAAAGGAATGAAGTATGTCCTTGTCATAGACTGCCTATTTTCAAAATGGGTGGAAGCTTACCCAGCCAAGAAAAATGATGCCATTACTGTAGCCAAGTTGTTACTAAGGGAACTGATACCAAGGTTCGGTTTTCCAGTCACGGTTGAATCAGACAGAGGTGGGCATTTTGCCAATGACGTAATAACTCAGCTCTTCGAGGCATTTAAAATTACCCAAAAACTGCACTGTGCATATCATCCAGAGGCTTCTGGAGTAGTAGAACAGCTGAATGGCACTATAAAATCAAGACTGGCAAAAATACGTAACTCTACTGGATTGAATTGGATAGACGCTTTACCCCTTGCCCTGGTGGGACTGAGAAGCATTCCAGACCGAAAAAGAGGCCTGAGTCCCCATGAGATACTAATGGGAAGAGTGATGCGGCAGGCATGGGTACCAGGACACAAACTGCTAAGTATTTCTGATGATTTGGTACTAGAATACTGCAAGTAGCTGGGTGACCAAGTGCGTTCTATCTGTCACCAGATTGGGGAAGACGCCGTCGCCAGGCCAACAACTCCAATCCCTAATCTGAACCCAGGGGACTGGGTTGTGCTTAAGAAACACACCCAAAAGAGTTGCCTAGCACCGAAGTGGGGAAAACCGAGGCAAGTGATTCTTATCACTACAACTGCGGTGAAGTGTGCAGGTGTGCCAAAGTGGATCCATGCAAGTCATACCAAGAAAGTTACTGAAAGGGAAGCGGCTGAAGCTGAAGGTTGTGCAGCTGAAGGGTCTCCAGACGATGGTCCTGAAATAGCTGAGGACGAACAACCGAGCACCAGTCAAGACGAATGGTTCCCAGCAGATGATCTGGCTCTTGATCCAATAAGAACCAGAAGATACACCTACCTAGATAGAGAGTGGGATAGTGAGGACGAGACAGGACTAGAGGGGGAAAATCAGATAATCGAAATACATGACGGATCTGATGAGGAAGGAGGTCAGATAGGGACAGGACAGGTTATCGACACACCTCCTACAACTCCAGAAACAGAAAAGGGACAGTTAGAAATTAGGGCGGAAGTTCATGCGGAAGAAAATCAAGGGTTCGAAGTGCATGAACAGGATCAGATAGAAATAGACGAACGCGTTCAGGAAACAGAATTTGAAACAAATGAAAGTCAACATCAGCATACACCTGAACCAGGCCAGTTTAGAAACCAGGCAGAAGAAACTGTAGTAAGACCTGGAACTAGTCAGACAGGAAGAGAAAACGAAAGCATCAAAACAGCTGTGCCACAACTGAATGAAAACAAAAGAGTTTGTGAAGAAAGCCAAATTACAGTGCCAGTTAAAAGACTTAAAGGGAAGAAAAGTGAACCGAGATTCATAAAAAGATTGAAACTGAGATTGAAAACTGTAGATGAAAAATTAGAAGACAGGAAAAGGGCTGCCAGTGAAAAAGAAAGGGCTGGAGCCAAGCCTAAAAGACGAAGTGACAGAATAAAAAGACAAAACGAAAAATATCGGGGTCCTGAATGGACTTACCTAGTACTAGAGGAATTTGAAGACCTCAAAATAAGTGACAAGAGTGATGAAGAATCGATTGCTGTTCAGGGTTCTGAAGAAGAAGACCCCACCTGAAAATTTACTTGCGTAAGCCACCTGTGTAAAGTTACAAAGAGGGGTGAAAAACTTCTTCTAAGCCAAAATGTCTGATTCAAATGTGAATGGAAGACCTAGACAGAACTGCTGTAAAACATGCTGTAAAATATGCTTGTGTAGTGTAGCAATAGTACTGATAATATGGATAGGACTAACAATCGTAATACTTTTCATGATAAGCAAAGACTCTAACCTGTACCCTACTAAACTAGTGACAAAGGACTCAGATGTTCTGCCGACAGAAGAAACACCACAAAGTATAGAAAGACGTGAGAAAACCTCTAGCCTTAGACAGACAACAATGGACTTAGATGCATCAGATGAGGAAGGACTACATTATCACAGAATCAAAAACAGAACACATTTAAATGTATTTGCAAACCTGTTAGTACACTATGTAGAAGCTATGGAAATAGAAGACTGCTATGTCTGTATGAAGCTACCCACTTCTGTAGCTGAAGGTGTGACCTATCACCATTTACCCCTAACCTATGGAATTTCCTGTAGTATTTTAGCAAGTCTCTTCTATAGAGGAACCTTACAGTATTACTATTCTAACGCTGACGTAATATTTTCTGAACCTCCTATTCGAGGAAATCTGAACATTGTTCACACCAAGAGCGATGTGACTCGTTATATGGGAGAATACTTTCTGACTATAGGTGACATAGATTTAAGTGAAGCACACAGAAATAACTTGACCTGTTCGTTACATGAACAAGAGAAAATGTTTTTAAATATGGCAGAGAAAAGAAGGGAGAGTTTCCAAAGAAAGGCTAATGATAAAAGACAGAAAACTCCTAAATGGGCAGAAAACATGGAAAGCACCTCAAACGGTGAAGAGAATGCTGCACTGTTGCTGGATTTTGAAAGAAAGGGGAAACTTTGTCTTCATAGAGAAAAGACTAGTTATTATAACAATGTATTCATCGGTTCCAGTGAATGCGAACACAATTATAAGGTAATTGGAGGTTGGGGTTTCAAAAATGGGTGAGAACCTGTGTTTCCCGGAATTTATTATGTATGTGGAAACAAGGCCTATTTCAAATTGCCGGATCACTGGTATGGAAGCTGCTATTTTGGCATTGTCTTCCCGAAAATATACCATGTAAATGACGCCGCTGGAAGCAATGAAAATACTAATGGTTTAGTACGAAGTAGAAGAGAGAGTGTAGGAGAAATAATAGGTGATATATTTAGTGCACTGATACCTGGAGTGGGAGTGGTTCTGAATACACATTGAATTTGCAAATTGTCTACAGTAGTGGATCGGCTATCTACTGACACTGCTGCTGGTTTCCTGCTGGTCAACACTGAAATGGTTGCGATCAGATCAATGACACCTTATTGGCAAAAGAGGGCGGAGTCTGTAGAATGTTGAAAGCACAACATTGTTGCACTTACATTTCAGATAAAAGTGTTGAAATTAAGAAATATGTGAGAAACATAACTAATTTGGAAAAGGAACTCAAACCACTGGAGGTTGACAGTGCCTGGAAGAGACTAACTGATGGTCTCTCCTCTGTAGGTAGTTGGTTTTCTAACATAGGTAAAAGTCTGGTGAGTAAAATACTGTTGCCAATAGCAGGAATTAGATTAATTGTGCTAATAATAATAATTTGTTGCAAATGCCAGAAATGAAAAAAGAAGTATGCTGTGAATAGGAGAGGAGTAAAACGGAATGTTGATGAGCTTGAATTGGAAGAGCTAAATAATCAGATCTATAAAAGAGCAAAGAATTTTCATTCTAACAAGGATGCAGAAAAAAGGCTTAACAAAAAGTTTGTTGAAATAGAAATGGATGAGATATGAAAGAGAAAGTTGGCATCTGGTTCCATTAATAGTGGTGATAGTAAATATCATCAAAGAGGGGATTGATGGAGCAAGGATTCGCACGTTACGCGACTTGCTCGAATTCAAAGCCCCCGTATAACCTTTAACGTAAATAACCAACTTGTTTCGTTTATTAATTTTGCACTTTTACACTACACGCGGGTGTCCCAGAGACGCTTGCTTATGTGTTTATTAATCCTAACTACGCTTGCAACTAATATGGCCGCTGCTATGCGGGAGTTCAGTCTGCGCATGCGTCGTCATACCCATGTGATGTGACGCACTCGTAGTTCTGGAGGGATTTTTCGCTCATGCGCAGTACTGCTAAAAATGGCCGCTTTGTTCTAACACGCTCTCCGCTTACCACCGCTGCTTTTGCTCAGATGTTTTGTTCTGCTTAACCCCTAATGCTATAGATATTATAAAGTAAGGGGTATAGTGAAGCCAATCATGGTATACAGTGTATTCATTTTTTCCTATGTTTCTCATTTGTTTTCGCTTACTTTTCATGTATTGCCTATTGTGGGCCTTGGAGCGGGGAGCCACTCCATCTTAGAAGCCCATATAACCCTAACCAGTTGATGAAGGAAAACCGAATTGCGCAACGGTGGAACTTAGCCAGCTGGCTGCCGAAGCTGAGATGCTCCTGGGAATCGACCTACGACCCAGCGAGAAGAGCCGAACTGCACCTGAAATTGTTAAATTTTTGATATTCCACTGTGTGCACTATTGTTTCTGTATTCTTGTGCCATGGGAACTGGAATGTAAGGGTTGGGTTCAAGAAATTGAATATTAATTGTGGTAACACCAAATTCTAGGTGGTTACAATGACCTAACCACCTCTCTTGTCCAATCCGAAGCTGGGGATCCTTGCACTTGCAACATTTGTGGGTGGTCTATTGACCCGAAAACAGTATAACTGGCCTAGGTTTAGCTAGAGAAATTGTCCGACTTGTCCGAGTAGCTGACCTGTGACTGACCCTACGAACTCTATAGGTGATTGATACAGAGAGCTGCGGAGCACTCTGTCCGTAATTTCCACAAACTTAGTCTGGGGTGGAGAAACCTTTAAGTGCTGGCGAAGTACTTTTGCTGGGAGATTCGAGAACCCTATCGGGGTTATTTGGCAGATTCCTTGTAGAGAGGGCGTAGCGCAGGCGTTGCATCCGAAGCTGCAGGTGTTGGTCGTACCCTTCCGTGAGCCCAGTCCTGATCCAATCCTGGGGTGATCCTGTCCTGACTGTCCATGAGCTGTACCTACTCGCCTACTGACATTTCAAGTCCTTGAGGGTCCTTTCCCGCCTTTCCTAACTGACCCGTGGCCATGGTTAGTCCTCATTTCTGTCCTAGGTAAATATAATTATATGTGGGTGTTCGTCCATCTAAATCTTTCTCTCTCCTATTTTTCCTAATAAAGCAATCTTGCCTGTGATTTATCTCTGACATTTGAACTCTGATGAAAGTATTTTTCTAGCATGTTCCTTATCTTCCCCGTACCCTTACTCAAACACTGAATTGTTTGCATATTTAGTATATTCCACTGTTACCCTCCCTATAGAAATTGCATTCATTCTAAAGTATTTGTTTTGCTAAAATTCTCTCAGTATATTCCAATTAGCATTGTGTAGTATGTTCCCTTGTTCTTACCCATCCTTTAGTGACGTAATGCGAATCTGTTAGATCTAATTAGCATGTTCCCGTTCCTTTTCTCCTTCATATTTTACTGAATATTAAATGATCCTCACGCTGATTCATAATTATACTATTTTTCTGATCTTGGTCATAGATGTTTTGGTCTGTGTAAATTACATTCTCATGGCATACGACAACCTTTTATGATTTAGATAAAGCTTTTGAAACTTCCTGTGTTTGTGGTTATTACATGGTATAAACAAAATATAAATGTATATGGTATTGGTGCTATCTGCTTGAATCTCAATATTAAGCTCCTGGTCTATTGTGATCATAGGTACCTGTACTCGAGGATTGGTAAGTCAGGTACACGGAAACATATAGAAAGAAAGAACCCCGAATTACTGATAGCGCTGTGAAGGTTACCTGATTTAAGGAAAAGCATTGATGGGCCCAGTAACGTATATTTGGTAAATAAGGATCGGGTTACCTGCGCGCTCTATCACTATCTTTATATGTGTGGAGTTCTCCGCTCCATCTGCAGAGTCTCCGCAGTTTTAAAATTACTATTAGTGAATTAAACTCGTAGTTTGTGAATACCAAAAAATAGCAAACTAACACAAAAGTTAAAATTTACCTCTGTGAATCTGGCCCAAAGTCTTTTCTTCTGTCCTTAGTTGTGCTTTTCCTGCTCTTCAAAGTTCAGGAAAAAACCCACGTTGCAAGGCCCGATGGAAGCTCCACAAATTGAAAGCAGCTGTCCACAGCTCTCTCAATCTCCCAGCCAGCTGGTACACACTCTAGAAGCAACAAGGAATCAAGTCACATCGACCCTGGCGCCCCCTTCACCACAGGCACAACATTCATAACTATCCTTCCCCTACATCCATGCGGGTCCTCTTCTGCAAGTTCCATGCGGGCCTTGACACTCTCAGGCTGGGACATAGTGGCGGCTCCTTTATATGGCCGTATGGGCGCCGCCGCCCTGCTTTCTCGCCGTGCGAGAAGGCAGAAACATAAATGGTAATAACTACCATTTGTTTCTGCCTTCTCGCACGGCGAGAAAGCAGTAGGTCCTGGGTAGGGGTGGGCGGTCTTGCTCGAGGGCAGGGGGAGTGGCTTGTCCACTGTTGTTCATACTGACTGACTGGGCGGCCTCAGGCTGCCCAAACAGTCAGAATGAACAACAGGGGACAAGCCACTCCCCCCTGCCCTCGACCAACACCGCCCATTCTCCCAGTTCTCTATACGCAGAGAAAAAGACCTAGGTGGGGCGCGGCCTCACCAATCACAATGCTGCAGTGGAGGGGAGGGAGGCTGCCTGCAGCCTTCCTGATGATGAGCCCAGAGGAATTTAAAATACAGGACGGCGGGAGTCGGGACTGGGAGTCTATGGACGGTAAGTTTTACTTTTATTTTATTTTTATTTTTTCCTCAAACCCCTCCCGCCCCCCCATCCCCTCTGCGGCGCGACGACCCCATTTTCAACCCCCCCACCCTCCGGTAATGCCGGTCGCGACTGCCCGTTGTCTAAAGTGAAGTTTGTGTATGTCAAGCAAATGGCGGTAGCGAGTGATCTAATGGCACGCTTGAACTGTGTTGTGGGTATGTCAGAATTTCTCTCCCTGTGTGCTCTGTATGACGGAACATGTTTTGCGCTGGCAGAGAGAGATTTTGTGTCCAGGGTGGCACCCATCTGTATAGACTAACTCTTCTGCTGTGTTGAATGTTAGTTTCGGGCTCGGTTTAAGTTTGCTCTGTTGTAGGGTTGTGCATGAGGTGAATGTTTGTTCTCACAGAAGTGACAATAACCTTTGATCATCCAATCATATTGTGGCTTCTGTTTCAAGGTGAACTCTGCTCTCGGTGCTCCACGACAGAGCCCGCAGGCTTCGAGCAGTTAGACATTCTCTGGATGGGAGCTGTTACTTTAATCAGGTGAGCTAGGTCACACACAAATCTTTTGCTGAGTTACGGGGGACAGCCCCAATCTGGGAGTTTGGAGCTTGCTACCCGCACTCGTCGCTGCTAGAATAGATAAGGCAGTTTGGTGTGTGTGGGAATGTGTATGGGATAAAGGTCGGAATAATGTGAAAGGGATGTTATGATTGGGAAAGTATAAAAGAGGTGTGTGATAAAAAAAATAATAATAGGTTGATGTTCTTTATCTGAAACTAAACATAAATAAATGGTATTGTCATTTACAATGGCAATAGGTGAGTAGTAGAGAGTATTCGCGGATACAGAGCCACACACACAGAAAGCCCCCGCCCACACACACACACAGAGAGCTCCACACACGCAGAGAGCCCCACACACACACACACAGAGCCCCCCACACACACAGAGAGCCCCAAACACACACACAGAACCTCACACACACACACAGAGATCCCCACACACACACAGAGCCACACACACACACACAGAGCCCTCGAGAGGATGACTGACAGACCAGATGTGTGTCACCGAGAAAACCTGTGCTCGTGTTTGCTTCACTGACTTTAAGAGCCACTTGTTCCTTGCAGATTGTAAACTGTCAGTCAGCGCCCTGTAGTGATCTTTAGAACAAGTCAGGTTATAAGAGGCCAGCTCCTTTTATGTCCTAAATGCCCGGAGGGTTGTGGAGAAAATGCATCTGTGTTTTGTCTCCTAATATACGGTTTATCCAGCGCAGGCAGCGCTACAGGCCCAAAATGAATAAACGTGACTAGGCCATGATTCATTCATAATAACACGTTCCATGTGTAAAAAACAGAGGAAAATAAGAAAGGTAGGAAAAAGAAGAAATAAAACGCATTCCGGCCTCTAATTATGAATGAGTGTTGTGCAGTCTAGTGGAAGCCGAAAAATTGCTTATTTGTTTTTCAGTTTCACTGGTGTGAGAAAGAAAATAACAATTTGTATTCCTTCCTTCATTTAAATAGTGTCCCAGTTGAATAGCGTCTGTGAATGGGAGTGCTACTTAGATTGTTGAAAAATATTAGGACATATGTTTAATGCCCGATTCACTTAGTACACCCCGTTAAAGTATATTAACACAATATGCGCTGCTGTGTTTTTTACCACCTTAGCAATACACAATGCATTACAGAATGATCACGGTGTCATGCTTTTTGAAGATGTCATCCTTTGTTTAGTTTCTTCCATTTCCCTTCTCATATTCAAAATGTATTTTCTACTTTCCCTGTCAGTTGTAAATACAGTAGGAACACTCACATAGTATTTCTCCGCTAATTGCAGAGGCGAGGGAAAGAAGAGGCGGGCGCGCTGATTTTATTTGCTGTAAGGTTAACTGTGAGTGGTTTCTACCTTGTGCCCGTGGATTATCAAATGAAATTCCCGTCAATCCTCGCATTTCTAGCTGCGGTGTATTCGCGGTAATTGCTCGGTAAGGACTGCTTGGATTGTTCGTCCCTGAAGGGCAGATCCTCAGAGGAGGCCTCAGGGGGCGCAGGTAGCCGCCGCTGTCTGCTTTGGACTCTAGCACGTGAGGTCCAGGTTTCCTCCTCCAGCCTTATCCATCCCTGAGACCCGTCTCCCTGAATGACAGGCCTGGGAGTTTACACACTTCTAGGTTTCAGGAGCTAGTTTTGAATTCACAAGAGGCCGTTTCAGATGTCAGTCTGTTGCAGCACACAGCACCTACTATAAGGCTCATAAACTTCTTGCCAAGCTCAGTATAACAGTGCAGGCGTATCGGCGAGTCTTCCAGACCACCTGTAATATGAATGGCTTTGCAACAAATCAAAAGAAGCCTGTGACATATTGTATTGCCGGTCCCCATTAATCTCCTACATATGCCATGCTGCGGGCACAATACGGAGAGGGGGCAAGGTCGATCAGCAGAACGCACTGACTGGCACTGTGATTTCTCGGTTCTAACCCGAATGCTTTGAAAAGAAAAAAGAAAAAATGCCGAGGCAGCATGGCCGCTGGAGAGGGAGGGAGGGGTGGGGGCCAGTGGAGCGGCAGAGGGAAGTGGGGGAGGCATGTCGAGAGCGGGATGGAGGAGAGCTGCGGCAGAGGGAAGGGGGAGGCGAGAGTGGGACGGAGGAGAGCTGCGCAGTCTTAATTAAATGAAAAGTGCGACCCTACCTCAGCAGGAGGGAAGGGGGGGAGGCGAGCGGAGCCAAGCAGCTCCGGAAACACCACCACGTTTCTCCGAGGCATTAGCAGGAATGCCTCAGAGGAAGCACGGTCATATTCGCATTCGGGGCGTGATTTTCTTTCGCTCCTCTTCCCAATGGCTGGAAGGTCAAATTCCAGCCAATGGGAAGAGGAGAGAAAGAAAACAAGAAAGAAGCTTCAAAAAACGCCCCCAAATGCAAAAAAGACGGGGCTTGAACCGAGTGACTCCCCTCTCCTCCAATGGCTGGCCCGCATTTACTAGGCCAGCCAATGGAGAAGAGGGGCGGGTTCCAAGCCCCCTCTAGGAAACATTAAATATTCGGGCTCCGCCCACACTGCTTACAGCAGTGCGACGGAGTCCTCGACCTAATAAATGATGCGCAGTAAAATATAGCTTTTTTAAGTGTCCTCAACCCTGCTAAAGCAGCGCATCCTGTTATGTTTAAAAAAAAATTCTATTACTTGTATTACAGTTATAACGGGTCGGGAATACTACAAACACCAGAGTGAAAGGAAAGTAGCAGAACTGGGCAAAGCCCCTTGCACCCCCTCTGGTATTTCTCGGGAGCAGCTTTAAAAGTTTCTGTGTTTGTAGCTTAGAGGCTTGTGCTTTGTGGCTGGTCCACTGTAGTAGAGCCGTGTCTGTAGTGCCCTTTGCAGTGGAGTGTTGTCTGGACAGTGCCTGTAGTGCATACTGTAGTAGAGCTGTGTCTGTAGTGCCCACTGCTGTGTAACAGTGCCTGAACATTGCCTCCAGTGCTCACCGCAGTACACCAGTGCCTCTACAGCCCAGTGCAGTGCAGCAGCGCCTGAGCATTGCCTCCAGTGCTTTTTCATTTTTTTTCTAAATTAGCCTAAAATGCACTATTTGCCCTTTTTGTCTTTCAAAAACTTCTCAGAGGAAGAACCCCCTCCCCCAGATCTTGACTTCTATTGGTTGGGCTCACTTGGGGGTAACTTTTTTACACTTTTGAAAAATTACCAGCTGCCACTGCTTTACTTATTTTACAAGCTGAAACAGATAAGATGAATGCTTTAAAACAAAAAATAAGAGCATTTTGATGTCAAATGTGCTATATATGAATGGTACTCAGCATTATCTAGAAGTCTGTTATAAAGTTCTGTGATTATACTGAATAAGCAACTACCTATGTTATGATACTGACATCTCTTTATTAATGTAATAACTGTCATTTCACACTTCTTTTTTAACTTTCCTGCTTTCTCAAATCTGCTTGAAAATGCACCATTTGTCCACTCTTTTTCAAAATGTTCTCGGGGGGAACCCTCCATATGCCGATCGGGCTTGCTCGATGCGGTGCGGCTCACCACTTTCAAATGTCACCAGCCGCCACTGCTGGGACGGGAGGAGATTAGGAAGGAACAGGAAGTCATACACTGTCGAATGCAGAGCCTGCTTTATGGCGGTGCGACTCAGGTGGTTGCACTGGGCGCTGTCCTGTGGTTAGCAATACCTTAAGATTTAAAAGCACCTGCTGCAGAATTCCTTGTGTGTCTAACTTTCAGAAAGCAATAAAAATGTCAACATAACTTGTGGATGTTCCTGCTAGACAGAGAAATTGAAGGCTTGTTTAGTGGCAGTTTTAACTCTCCATAAAGTAGAGCAGAGGGTAAATATGCCTTCAGCAAACAGCAGATCTGAATTTTATGTGGTAGCAGAGTGGATCAGTAAAGCCAGGGCTTTAAAACAATAGAAATATATGTGAGAGAAGGGCTATGGAGAGATGAGGGGCACATTTTCAGGTTGGAATTAAGGGAATACAATGATGTGGTCATGGGAGGGGGTGCCAAAAAAGATTGTCGCAGCGGGGGCCACCAACGCTAAAGCCCGCTCTGGCCAAATGTATGGTTTGGAGGGGTGTTTTATTAGGGGAGGCGTGGGTCTTGTACAGGTGTCTGTTGCAGGGGGTTAAGTGGGACAAGACAGAAAAGCGGTAGCTTAAGCTGTTACTTTTTTAGGGTATAGTGGGCAGTGAGTGTATTTCAGGGTGTGTGAGTGGGATGAGTCAGGGAACCATTAGTTCAGATTAATTTTTATAGGGTTTTAGAAGGGAGCAGATCTGGTGTGCGTAAAGTGAGTGGGATGAGTTGGAGAATGAACTAGAATAGGATAGTGTGTTTGGTTTAGGGTTTGGAGGTCCTGTTGCAAGTATTGGGGGTAGCGAGGTTTTAACTTTTTTTAAACAAATATTGTTATTTTATACTTAAGGGTCTCTTTCCTTGTAAGTTTCTAGGTTTGCATTACTATTTCCTAATCAGTAGTATCAGGCCCACCTACCTGCTGATAGAGACCCAAAGCTGGTCCATCAATCGAACACAGAAGTTCTATTGTCCTCTCTCTAGCCCTCTATACATTTGCCAGGGCACTATCAATGAAGGCCTCCGCTCTCCTGCAATCAGTGTTAGAAAGCTGATCATTCTCATTCCTCCTTTTGTGACTTGTTTTAACTTGAGCCAACTTGCCTTGGTAAAGGCTGTGACCCTCCCCTCTCAAGTCACCACTAAGTAGTAGAAGGCACAGAATAGATTCCCCATTACAGCCACACAGCATTACGGAGGTCAGTGTGCGCTGCCAAGCATAGGATTCGTACTGAAAGCACTTCTAGTACAATTCCCTATGTCTCATCAAAACTACAGCACACATGCAAGGGGTGTGTTTTTTGAGAAGCAAAAACATTTCTCCTTGTTAGTGTCTGCTTTTAACAGGCATTAGATTTTGATGCAAAGCCTAGTATGACTATCTGAGTAAATCTGGCCTTACATTAAACCCCATGGGGGCATATTATCAAGGGGGTTTATCTCCGCTTTTTTGGCTTTAAAATCCAAGAAAGCGGAGATAAAATGATCTCCCTATTACCTAGCTGTCGCTAACACCAGTTGGCGACAGCTAGTAGGAGATAGCGACCATCTTGGGCCCCACTTTGCATGTCAGTGATATTTATCACTAATGACATGCAAAGTGCACCACCAGTAACAGCAGTAACTGTTCCCGAGTTAACGCGCATGTGCAGTGGACGGACACTATCACAGAGCCTCACAGTCCGTGTCTGCCGTCCATCAGAGCCGCCCGCCGACCGCCGACCACCGCTTCACAGAGACCTCTGACAGCAACGGTGAGCACCGGCGGCGGCTTCCAGGCACAGGCTCCTCGCAGAAAACGCCGGCCGAAAACGGCCGAAACGGCGGGAACGGCCCGAGAGAGGCGGGAGCCTTGGCGAGTAGCGAGTTGCCCAGGAGCTGCTGTGGGAGCTTCTGGAGGGCTTCTTGAGGGCTAAAAAATAGCGGAATTGGCGGGAACGGCCCGACAGAGACGGGAGGCGCAGCGAGCTAGCCCGAGGATCGTCCTGTGAGTCGGGGCCCCTGGCAAAACACCTGTCCCCTGTCAAAACTTCCCAGTAGAATTGGTTGCCCGCCTCCAGCCAGACAGTCAGCGGAGGAGGAGCTGCAATCTGCACCCTGGGGAATAGGTGAACAGGGGCCAGCAAGCTTGACGCCGTGCGTGCGGAGCAGAGCAGAGGAGAGGAGGCTACGGGTGCAATCGGGCGTGAGCGCTGACCAAAGCACTGTGAGAACAACGCCGCTGCCCCCCCCCCGCACCGCGCCCGCCCACCGCCGCCAGAGAAGCCAGGTCCCGATTCTGTGGCTGAGCGAACTGAGCGAGCTGCGAGGCTGCGAAACTGAGAGGCAAAACTGTGCTGGCACAAGTGAGCTCCAGGCACGTTGAGTAACTGGACCCCTGATGCAGCGGGAGCTCTCTCAGCAGGAGCGGCTGAGTGCTTTCTTCCACGAACAGCGGGTCCCCACAGGAGCCGTCTCTCTTGTCGTCACCCTAGCCTCTGCAAAAGTTCCATCTCGTCGCGGCCCCATGGGGGCTTGACCAACCTAAGGAGAGGAGCCACGATCCACAAGGAACCTTTCAGCCCCTTGCCTTTCTCTCCTGTGCGGATGGGACAGTGAGCAGCTGCGAGTCTGCGAGTCTGCTCACCTGGGTTCCTGCACGGAGGGCGGAGTGGACCAAGTGGAGGATTCGCCCCCCCGAAGCGGCAGGGGGGCGCAAAGCTTCGAGTGCAGTAGGGGTTGCAAGGAATCGAGTCTGTAGAGCAAGAATATATATATATATATATAATAACCGCGAATAACAGTGAGAGCACACAGGGTTATTCGGTGCTCATCCAGCGAGGAGTCAGTGAGCCCAGGGAGGGAGAAGAAATTTTCCTCCCGCGACCTGCATGAGACTGCGCAGCAAGCGAGCAGCAAGTACCGCCAGACCAGCCAGAGTCACAAGAGCCCCCCAGTACGGCAGGGAGTCACGTCTTGTTTCCCTGAGTGGAGAGAGCTGGGAGCTGGGGTGAGCAGTTAGAGTCCTTCTTATCACTCGGTCTACAGTTGAGGAATTTACCTGCAACCTTACTGTTGCCCCGGCGTGAAGACCAGAGCTGCAACAAAAAGCCACAACAAAGATGAGGTCTGGGAAAGTAAGGAAGGCGGTATCGGTCCCAAAACGAAAAAGGCCCAGGCAACCGATATCGGCGATGGCCCCCCATCCAGCCTGTGAAACCCAACCAGCAGACGGAATTCCACCTGAAGGGTGCCGCAGCTCTTCCCAAAAGGCCACGACCAAGATCAAATCACACGAAGGAAAGCAGTCTGATCTTTTAAATTATTTTTTAACTACACCCAAAATTCCTCAACAGTCTCAGCCCCAGGAGGCAACCAGGAGCAGGAATCCACTCTGGGAGTGGAAATTAACTTCCCCTCTTCAACAAAACCCGAACGCCCACCCTTGGGAAGGCGAACACATCAAGTCAGCTCAAGTCAGGGAGGTATTCACCTTTGGCGCCACTCCAATTAAACCACTGCCCAGTCTTGGAAGTCATGGAAGCTGGGGTGGTGCCAACCCAGAACCATGTAACTTCAACAGCCAACAGAATATATTCTCGGGTGGGGCTTTGGGCCAGCAACCGGCCCATCTGCCGTCAGACACCCAGGGTGGTCTCCTGTCGCAAACCTCTCCGACGAGCCCATTGAAAACACAGACTGGTTCCACAACAAAAACCCAGAAACAATGTACTTTGGTAACCTCCCAAGGAGAAGAAGACTCTCCCTCCGCAACAGAAGATTTGCCGGACCCACACCGGAAGATAATCTGTGCTCAAATCCACGCCCAAAGCACTGCACTGAGCAATAGTTCTGCTCAAATCCCTCACCTAATTAGTATCCCTACCGCTCAATTGACGGAGCCAAGCCAATGCCCATCGCCCACGGTTCTGCATTCATTTGCTCCATACGAACTAACTATGCCCCCGTCTCAAAAGACCCCTACTAAAATCGATCCAAGTGACCAGCCCCTAGCAGATCTGTCCTATCTTTTTAAAGATACCCAAAACCCTGCAAATGACTCTCCAACCGTCTTAAACTCCAAACATGATGTTCAAACAATTTCCAGCGTTTGGCCCCACCTTTTGCAGACATTTCAACAAACAGTCAACGCCCTACACTACCATTCGGACAAACTGGACGTACAGGTTGATCTCCTAAACACGCTAGCCGTATTCACGGCAGGGATAGATAATAAATTAGACCAACTGAACAATCTAATTATGGGTGCCCAAGCCTCGACAAAACTAATTCAGTCGGTATGCTGCTGCTCCCCAATAATCGATTCTCTATCATCGCTCCCTGACTTCCTGGCCAGTGTTCTACAGGAGGCAAGGAAGTTGAGGGGCAGCAGCACAGACACCACACCGGGAGCTCCAACTCAAAAGTCATCATATTGGACCCAGGATTATGCCACTTCCCAGCCAGTTGCCAAAGAAGGCACTAAGCCAACCGAGGTCATAGACTCTCGCCAAATAGAGGTACCACCAGTTCGGTTAACTCTCCGAAGGGCCCACTGGCCAGTCCCCAGTGTTTGACACTCACCACCCAGGACGATCAGTCAGGGTTTGAACCCCAGCTAAGCAAAAGAGAACGCAAGCGCCAACGTAAACAAAGAAATAAGGCCAAGGCACCAAGAACTGCTGCCAACCCGGGACACTACCCGCTTTTTTCAACGGCATCAAGCAAACAAGCACCGAGTGCGACAGACGCTCCACCTCTGCCAGGAAACCTTGCTGCGCCCAAGACAAAAGAGGACCTACCTGTTACTAACATCCATCCCATAATGGGGAGTCCCCAGGAAATAAGTGATCCCTCAACACGAGTAGCCAAAAAAGAGTCTGGCCCGGCTTCAATAAACAAGGACTCGACAAAAGACGAAAAAGGGATATCCAGAATCAAAGAAACCCAAGTGTCTCCAAAAACAGGGTACGTCACACCCCCTGTTCAGGGTGACGTTGCAATGACGGGTCAGAATCTGACTAAAACGTTTCACATTCAGAGACCAGATCATCCCACAAATCATCGCTGGTCGCCAAAGACCAAGACCAACTCGATAGCACAGGAGATCAAGCAAAATGAAGGATCGAGACCTAATAAAAACATAATGTGCCACCATCAAACTGAGACTGCCAATGCTACATCATACTCTTGCATCATACTAGCCCCAGAATATAAATCAAAGGGCCGCCATGACATCCTCAACAGAGCAAACATACTCAAACTGATAGAGGGGATCCCTGGATTCATGGGCTTAGTATCGGATGAAATCGAGGCTATGGAGTTCCTCCCACCAAGAACACAACCATCGGAGGTAACTCTGGTGACATTCAAGGAGGCAAAGTGGGCCTCCACGTTTTTGAACAACAAACCAACCTTAAGGGAATGGGGTATTCGAGTCTACCCATACTCTTTGCCGGGCTACCCAATCACACTCCTCAACCAACTACCATCACCTAAAAAAACTAGGACAACAAGGCAGAACGGTCAAGAAAAAACCTACTCAATTCTAAAAAATGCCTTAGGGCCAGAAGAAGACTGCAACATCCAATTCAGAGATGTAGCCACCAAAGACATTGGCCAAAGATGGGACTGGCTCCCAGCAATTTTATCAAATAAAAGCCACGAATGACCAGCTAATCCTATGATCATGCCAATCGGCACAAAAATTCCAGCTCAGCCACCACAGTCAGGAGCAGCATCCAACTCACCATCAGAACAAATTACCCTACTATGCTCCTGGAACATAAGCGGCTTACACCAAAAAATTGGGGACCCAGACACGCAATCTTTCTTGGGGAACCACTCAGTAATAGCACTACAGGAAACCTGGGCCTTACAGGGGTGTCCAGTGTTCGGGTTCACTGAGACATGGAATCCAGCAACCAGGGACAGTCGCTTTGGCCACTCGAAAGGCGGGCTGGCAACTTATGTATCAAACTCTATAAAAGCCCGAATAACACGATGGCCCCTTAAGGAAGACTGGATCCTAGGGGTCAAGATCGATCCCTGGCGGAAACACCGTCCCCTCTTTCTCTTAAATGTGTACATTAACCCCAGAACACGCACAAAAAAGGTCCATCTGGCTCGTCTAACTGAGATTATGAACGATTTAGCCACGGACCAACCCAATTCAGACTGCATAGTTACTGGGGACTTTAACACCTACCTATTTCAGGGGAACGTAGCAGATAATGATGGCCCCCCTCTAATACAAATCATCGAGGCCACAAAGCAAACTAAACCGCTCATACAAACCCAAACTAATCTAGGCGACCTATGCGTGAGCCAATTTTATAGTGCAGGTTATCTTGTTATCAACGGCAGAACACCCGGGGACACTCCACCAAAGTGGACATGGACAAACGGCTCAAAGCAATCGCATCTGGATTACACAATCTGCACCGCACCCCTGTTAAATTGTATCATTGACTTTAGAATACACCCAAGAATTGAAAGTGATCACAGGCCCCAGGTCACAGTCTTCAACATAAACCCAGAGTATCACAAAAAGGCACCATCGACACTTCAGGGAACTTACACAGAAAACTTAAAGCGCCTAAAGTGGACTGAAGAAATCAGCTCGAATATTCTTCAGGCAAGCTCGGACATAATAAGACTGGGCCAGGAGCATGAGGCCAGTCCAACTGAACAATGGTCCATGTTATGCTCCCATCTGATTCATCTGTTCCCTGCAAGGCATCAAGCCCAAAGGGCAACCTCGACGCATCAATTTACATTATCTCAGACAACGAAGTCACTAAAGAAAGCGAGAAATAAGGCCCTGCGGGCACTGGCCAAATTCCCAGGAAACAGTGATTGCATATCCAATTATCAAACCTCACAAAAATCACTCATGCGAGCGATTAAAAAGGACAAATGGGCACATGAAAACCAATTCTGGAGTAAACTGGTGTGGGAAAGTAAGCAAAAAAACTCGAGGAAATTCTGGGCGCTTATTAACCGCACCAGCTTAGGAACAGTGTGTACGGGGTCGGCTAATATCCCGGAATCAGACTGGGCAAATTTCCTGCTGGATCACTTTAAGTCTCCTGATTATCCAAGCCCTATTGGAAACACCACCGTAATTGAGACCAGCCAAGGGCATGGTCCTTCGTGGAGTATAACACATGAAAAGGTCTCGAATCTATTGTCAAAAGCAAGATCTGACGGGGCGCCAGGCCCAAACGGCCTGCCACAAACTTTGTTTAAATCAGATATTACCCTCTGGTCGGGAACATTGGCCAATCTCTTCAATTACGCATTAAGAACAGCCACAATCCCAGAGTCATGGCGGGGAGCCATAATACACCCAATTTATAAATCTGGATCTCATGCACACCCGAGCAATTATAGACTCATTGCCCTCCTGGACATTGAAGCAAAACATTATGCAGGTCTTCTATTAGAGGACCTAAGGTTATGGGTAAAGGACAACAAGCTTTTGCCAATGAACCAGACAGGGTTTGTGGCACACTCAGGAACCCGTACTAACTTGCTAGCAATAACAACTGTAGTCGACAGGGCAGTTGCAACCTCAAGATTAGTTCATTGCTGCTTTGTCGACTTCAAAGCAGCATTCGATAGAGTCCCCAGGGAGGCCCTATGGGCCAAACTAAAGATGTGGGGGATTCCAGAGAAACTACTAGAGGGAATAATCCAGCTCCACACTAGGACGTGGGTGCGGGTGAAGCTGGGGACCGGCACACATCTCTCACGTAAAATAATGACAACTAGAGGAGTGAAGCAGGGATGTGTGCTGGCCCCTCTCCTTTTTAACTTATTTGTAGCAGATCTGTCAGCGGTCCTAGACGACACTAATAGTCACTCTCCGAAGGTGGGTGGCATGACTCTAAGCAATCTTTTATATGCCGACGACCTGGCTCTCTTTAGTTTAACCAGGGTAGGGTTACAAAGACTCCTCGATAAACTGTTTGATTATACGATCAGCAACCAACTCGAGGTTAACCTAAAGCAGAGGTCTTCAAACTTTTGTAGGTTGAGACCCCCCAACTGAATTTATTTAGATGTTGGGCCCCCCCACCACATCACAGAAATTTTGGGAATCTGGTACACTACATAATCGACCACCACTCGCATCCCGGGCCATATCGAGCAAATAATGTTCAACACAATAAGAGTGTTTAGTAAACTGCAGGTTTGTGAGTGGGTGTGGTGAAATGACAGAGGCTTATTACTCTGCTATAAACACCATTTTCCAAGATAAAATGTGCGCAAATTGTTTTTACTGGGATGCAACAGCCTACTAATTTTACAGCGAATAATATCAGTAATATCCTCCAATTTCTCATATGTGAGGACCCGCTTGGATCTAAAATAAACTTTTTATGGTTTGTTGCATGAAACAAACACATTTCTGCAAATAGTAATAGACTTCCTCACATCAATCATATTAAAAAGAAATTAAACAAAACGGTATTTACAAGAATCTGTTTTGGAATTATTCCAGGCCTTAACCAGAGCTGTCCCTATCAAGGGGCTCCCTGAAAGGCTGGATTGCAGTGCATGTAAATGTGTCCTTTTGCAATTTAGGATGAAAACATTGATGGGGCACGACATTTCAGGTGGGGGCTAACACTCCCAGCCAGGGCTGGCCCTAGCACTTGTTGCACACAGGGCACTAGTCTTTTTTAGCGCCCCTTCCTGATTTCCTCCTCCTCCATGGATTTTCTCACTCCCACTCACCAACGATGCACCTCATCTGTCTATAGCACCTTTCTGGCAAATATTTAATGTTTTATATAGCAATACTCCTTGTTTACTCACATTCAGTTCAGTGATCTGCTTGGTACATGTTCTTTTTAGCAGGCACATTAAACCTCTGCACTGTGTGGGTGGCAGGAGTGCCCATGTGAGTGCACAGTGAGCGATGTGGGAGGGTGAGAGGAGTGAGTGCAGGGTGTGTGAGGTGACCATATGAATTTGGGTGCGGATGTAAGCACAGAGTGGGACAAATGAATGTATGGTTAGTGATGGGCTTATTTGAGTGAGATTGCAGATTGAGCAGTGAGGGGAACAGGTGAGTGAAGTTCACATGAGTGCAGGTTGAGTAGTGTGCTCGTGCGACAGCAGGGTGAACAGCGCAAGTTATTTGTGAGTGCTGAGTGATCACTGTGCGTGCAGGGTAAGCTGGTGACTGGCATGAGTGCGTGGAGATCAGTGTGAGGGCATTGTGATCGCTGAGTGCAGGGTGAGCGTGAAAGTGAAGGGCGAGAATGAGTCAGTTGTCTGAATGCAGGGGACATTCCCAGACACTTGAAGTAACTCAGTATGTTATTGACGATGGCGTAGGGCAGGGCTTTAAGTGGGATGAAAAAACTGGGGGGGTCTCTCAAAGGGGCGTGGCCTATGTAATTAAGGGCATGGCTTACAAACACATAGGGTAAAAATCTGTGCTTAGCATACTGTGCCGCCAGACTTGTTTTTTTGTTGTTTCTGTTATTGCATCCAGATATATGATACAGCAAGTGGCTCTGTGGACAACTGGTAGGACCAAAGCTGTCCCCTGCATCAAGTCTTGAGAAAGATCCATTTTGATGAGGTAGGTGCTTCCTCAGTTTAATACTGGGCTTTTGGATGGTTCTTGTAACTCGAGCTCAGTTACCTGGTTTTTGCTGCTGTATGGGTTGGGGTTCTTGGATGCTTGAGGAAATCCCTCATTTCCTTAATGTGATGAGCGCGCTGCATCTCGTGTTCCCTGTATTTTACTCCTTCAGCTCATCTTGAATCATGAACCTTCTGGGGGATTGTGGGTAAAGACAAAGGCCCTTTAAGTGTTGTGTTCCTTATAGAGTTTGTGCTGAGGACTATCAGGATTCTCCTACAGGGGCTGTGAATCCATCAGATGTTAAGCAGCTCCTTATTTGACATAAAATCCTTGGACCGTGTGTTCTCCCTTACATCTCATGGAAAGTGTGAATCATCTGTTTTTTGTTCTCAGCCACTGCGTTTGCCAATCTGAGACGTTTGCATCCATCTCTCCTGTTTAACTTACCCTGGGTAATTTGCCTTTTATGGTTAGGACTCCCCTCATGAGTAGGGGGTATATATGTCATTATTTCGTGGACTTAAATATTCCATGCTTTAGCTTGGGTACTCTAGGATTTCCTGAGGCATGGGTTTGCGCTCTATTAAATCTAGGAGACCGAGTGTCACTTCCCATCTATTTATTGGGACTGATTATTAGGCATAGAGTCATATATGCTCTCAGAATCACTATTAGAGCTCCGCAAGCCATGTGAAATTCTGGGAATTAGGTGCAGATGCCTTTAGGTGTAGGCCCTGTGTGATGTTCGTTTGAAATGTAGTGGCTTCTAGGTGGAGGTTCCTTAACAAACTGGGCTTGTCTAGGGCCACATGAATCGTGCTACATTCATATCTGAATCCACGTCTTGGGCCCTAACAGGGACTCTGCCCTTTTATCAGACTGTGCGTTAATGCAGCTAAAGCAGTCAACAGGAAGACAATCACAATAGAGGAAAGTTGGATGACACAGGAAAATGAAAATAAAAATAAAGGAGAACGGGAACAGACATGGGAGCACGTAAGGGTAAGGTAGGGATTCACAATTCAGAAAAAGAAAGCTCATGTTGTTGAAAAATGTGTGTCGGAAGCACAGATACTTGGATAGCCACAAAGAAGCAGGAAACAGGCAGATATACGATAATATACAGTACTCTTTCATCCCAACATGCCATCAGTCACACCTGGGGCAATGCTCCACAACCTTTCCTAGTACACCCATATATCCCCAGCTGATCTCGTCTCGTCCTCAAATGTGGTAAAGAGCCCTCTCTCCTCGTCGTCCTCCGCAGCCAGTGTCAACAAGATAGCTTGAGGAATGTTCTGAAACAGCGCAGCTCCGTTCTGCTGTTCGCCTTTCTTCACCACCCAGTGGCCATAAATGCGGAAGGCACAGGCATCAATCAGTTTGCGCACCCCCTTTATGGCATATGGCTCTCTCATCAAGATCTCCGTGGTCAGCGGGCGCACCTTCCGGTAGTTGGAGTAAATACGGAAGGAGGCAAGAACTGTCCAAATAAAAAAAGTGCATGCTGTGGCTGGCTGACATTTTGCTCACCTGCCTTTGTAATTTTAAAAGATACATGGTCTCCTTTCTGGAAGGAGTTAACCCTCTCAGGATGGGGTTAAATTTGTAGAGTTGAAATGATTCCGCTGCACTGGGAGGCAGGGAGTCTCTTCTGTTAAAACTGAAATCAAACAGACAGTCATTTCAGCTGCAGAGGGAGGCAAGGAGTGAGTCTCCTCTGCGGCGGCCGGGCTGTTCGTTTGCTTTCAGTTTTAGCAGAGACTTCCTGCCTCTCACTGCAGCTGGAGCATTTCAGCTGTACCAATTAACCCCCTCCTGGGACTGTTAACATGATAATGACGAAAAGCATGGGCACGTTGTGACTCATCCATTTACCCTCCCTCCCTCCTCCAACCATACCGGAGTTCTCCTGTATAAAAAACTCCCCAGACGACTTGCGACGCAGGACGGTGAAGAGGAACAAAGGTAAGATTAGAGTGGAGGGCGCGCCCCCCCTGAGAGGGTGTCGCGCCCCCCCAGGGGGGCGCGCCCCACAGATTGAAGAACTCTGACCTAAAGAAAACGCAAGTAGTTACATTCGGTAAGAAACGACACACAGGGGGCGGCTGGTCATTCAATAATGTTAGTTTAGAAATTGGCCAGTCCTATAAATACCTAGGCGTCCACCTGGACTCAAAATGTAGCTACAAAAAACAGCATAGAGAGATCGGAGTTAAAGCAGTGACCTAATGGTGTCACTAGGCAAACTTGCTAAAGATCTTTCCGGTCCAACCTTAGCTCCCCTTTTGGAGGTAATGAGAGCAAAGGTTGGCCCCACTTTATCCTACGGTGTTGAGATTTTCAGTGGTAAAATTAACACAACCCTGAACCAACAGGCCACTAAAGTTTACAAAGGGGTGGTCCGGTTGCCAAAGACCGCCTCTGCAGCGCAGATCAGGTTGGAGATGGGGCTAATAAACTATGAGGCCTCAGCCACTGGGGCTTACCTTAACCTGTGTCACAAGTTAAGACAAGCTGAGCCAGGTACTTTAGAATCCCTAGTCTGGCAAGAAATCAGCCAGATAAATCCGGGGGGTTTGTACGGACGACTTTTTACAGATGCCATTAACCAAATGTCAGCAAGCGATTTGTGGGCCCTAAACCCAGGCCAGATAGCATTTAAAAAAGCTATAAAAAAATGTGTGAGAATGATTTCTTGTCTCACTGACAAAGCACTTTTTCTGAAACGTAGACATGCCTGGGTCACTATAAATTCCTACAGACACCCAGTCCCAGCCTGCTATCTGGCCAGCACATATCCATTATACCTGAAACGCGGCTTTATTGCCATCAGACTGGGTGACTGGCGTTTGTTGCAGGACTTACCATCATGGCGACGTACATCGGAAGATCTGTCTTGTAGAGGGTGTGGGGAAACGGCGGAAACCATGTTGCATGTAAGTTGCCTTTGCCCAGCCCTTAACACAGAACGCAGGTCCGGATTAAAATTAGAACGGAATAGGCTGGGGGTTCGGTCCTGCAGGCAAGCCATCATGGCAGCTCTGAACCCGGAAAACACAGTGCTAAACATAAAATTTATAAAATTTATCCAGCGAGCATATCACATCTTCAACTTAAGGAGACCATGCTAAAGTGCTCAATCTTTCTTTTCTCACCGAAAACAGTATTAACTGGCATTATTCTCAGCAACGTTAGACATAATTTGGTTATATCCAATGCAATCTGGCGCCTTGTTTCAATTTTTGTGATTTTAATATACACTATGAGATAAAATCCCTGTTTTTATAATGTTTGTTAATGGATCGTGCCTTTATACCTACACTTGTGTTGTTATTCCTAGAAGTTTTTATTCTAATATTCGGTCAGGCTGTGAATCTGTAAATTCTTTTAAAGATATGTTTTATATCTAAATAAAGATTATTATTATTATTATTATTAATACATGCAAAGTGGGCGTGCCAAGATGTTAGCGACTGGAAACAGTCGCTAATATCGCTATCTCCTATTACCAACTTATGGAGATATTCGCGCTAAGCGAGAATTTCTCGAAAAGCTAACACCTGCCCTGAGCAGTTCTTAGCCAAGTTATCCAATGGGAGGTGGATAACATGGCTAAGAGCATTAGCTCGGTAATGCATGAATATCGCTGACTTTTCAGCGATATTCATGCATTGCGGCCGATTTTTATTGCATTTGCGATAAACCTTGGTAATACCAAGGTTTATCTGCGATAAAAATCGCCGCAGCTCAGCGGTAAATTTTTGTCTCTAACCAAGCAATAGCGATAATTATCGCTATTGCTTGGTAATATACCCCATGGTTCTTTGCACCGGTCCACCCATCTGACTACTCCGTGCACTCCTTTGATGCAAAGAGATGCAAAGCAGCACACAGTGTTTTTCACTGAGAAAAGGGTGCCTTTCTAATGCAACATTTATTTTTTGCTAGAAAGTAAATATCATACACTACTTTGCATCTCTTTATGTTACTTTGCACTGGCATAGGGCCTCAGTAAACCTGGGCCAAGCTTTCTTATTTCAAGTGGAGCAGGTGAACCAGCAAAACAAATTCCGCAACGTGAAAGAAAGAGAGTCAACTGTAAACCCAAAACAGAGGCTAGCGTAAATGAGCACCGCAGACAGAGTCCTTTTACTAAATAAAGTGTCCAATATTTTTCAAATAGAAAAGTAGTCTATAAGTTATAGGCAAAGTATGAATTATTGTATTGTACACCTGTGTATATGCCTTGAATCAGGGTTTCTTCAGGAACTAGATTCTTTGTGAGGCGTATATAGTATTAAATAGTACAACCTACCTAGCCTTAGCTGACCATTGATATTAATCACCAAATGTTGAATGTTATATTCAGCACCAGATTCTCCCATGGCCAGGGTACGCAGATGGTGTGGGCAATTTAGCAATTGTTTTTATCCTACCTCTGTAAGAGTTTAGCATTGCTCATATCACATCCGCCCTGACAGATTTTAGATATTTTGATAGTAGAAATACATTTAAGCACAATAGATCTCACGACAGGGGGAAGGGGGGGTTATAGTATCGTCAATGCATGGCTAGAGAGAATTAGGGATAAGTTGAGGGCCAGACATTCACAGAATTCTGCCTCTCCATAGTCACGGCATGGTCACTGCCAAGTTGACTTTTTATGGCGGAATGCAAATTAGAGAGGACATTTTCACCTTAAAATTTACCTTACCTTCTTGATGATATTGCATCTCATTTCTCTTTCTGTAATGACACCTGTTTTACTCTAATAAAAACTTTACTTGAACTTAAAATATTTATAATGATGAAATAGACATGAAGCATGGCTAAATGTTGGTGCTGCTTCTGTTTGGCTACACTGAATCGAGATTTACCCTGTCTTATTTGACAGTTCCATTCTTCTGAAAGCCTTGAGGCGATTGGCATTACAATCAGAGTGGTGGCTGAACAAGCCGCAGGAGATCGAGTCAAGCATAGACAGCAGTCAACAGATCAAAAATCCACATAAGATGGTGCTGATGGTGGATGATTGACGCGAGGCACAACACACCTGCTGAGGGTGAGTGGCACCTGCGGGAATCCAGAGTCTGGGGTGGGAAGAAAAGTGAAGGGAAGCAATGGCACTGGATCCTTGTACCCAACGGTAAGAGGCACACCATTGATGCCGGCATTGCAGAGGGTATTCCAGAGGTGACCTGCCCCAATCACAAGAAAAAACATGAAGATGGCTTTGAGTGATCCTCCCCCCCGGGTCATGGCTGACATGTGGTGCAGGAAAAGTGGGGTTTATGTGCAGGAACACAGCTCTATAAGTAAGGTCATGTGCAAAGCGAGGATACTACAAGCAAAATAACAGCAGTTTGAACTCAGGACTTAATCATCTTGCAAGATGAATGTGCTTAACCCCAGGAAAGGTGGATAGAGAACTGCTTGGGGTGGCAAGATCCAGGAGTTTACTGCACCATCACCAGCTGGCAGTAGAGGATTTTGTCGACCTGACAGACAAACAAATGACTGTGTAGGCGGGTTGGGACTGGGCATGGTGGACTGGCTCATGTTAACCTCTGAAACCATATTGCCACATCAACACTGCTGTAATCACAGTGAGTAGGGCAGACTGGTGTGACCCAAAGACCGGAAAGGTGCAGGAGACATGAAGGAAGTGACCCGATTAGGGTCACCCAGGTCACTCACGACCACCTCTCAGCCTTCCATGCCAAATGAAGAGTCGGTCAGCCATTAGAGAATACAAACCAATATCTGTTTAATCAGATACACTCAGAGTAGAGCCCCGTCTGCCCAGTCACTTAGGAGTGCTGCAGAGGGACTGACATCAGCAAGCATAGAGATAAAATATGTACATTTCAGAACCTATGAAGGCACGCACACAATGGAAGTTTCCAAGCAGATGCAGCAGAACAGTGGAATACAAAAAATAAGTTTCTATTTTGCAGCCGGGCACACACTATCTAGAAGTCAATGTCATTCTGCCCATGCCCGCCATTAGCCCATCTTTTACTCGAGGGGCCCTCCTTCGACTTCCAGTGTCAGGTTATCTCCCTCTGGGCCAGCATAAGGCCCAAGTCAATAAACTTGCTGGTGATCTTAGTATTTTTTTTGTGAGGAAACCACAGCAGCAGACAAGTCGCCATGTCGTATTCTATCTGCCTGTCCGTGGTCTCGTTTAAGAGCTCTCCTACCTCAGCCCAGTAGAGTCCCAACTTAGGGCAAACCCATAACATGTGTTCGAGCTCCACATCAAGCATCCGGCATCGTTGGCAGGCTGCATCTTCGACCTGGAAATACTTCTTTATTTTCCCCGGGGTAAGGTAGGCCCTATGAAGCACAAAAAGTACACTTGTTGGAAGCGAGCATTCCTGCTCCCCTTTCATGTCCTCCTTAGGATCTGTCCCCACGTCACATCTGGTATAGGTTTCCCCACCTTCTCCTCCCATTTCTGCCGGAGTGCAGTAAGTGGTTCTAATCCTTCTTGCAACATTCGAGACTGTAAACAAGTTATCGCCTTGAAAGTGCCCTCTGCCATCACCACGTACTGGCAAGCCATCGTTGTTTTAGGTTCCAATTGCCCTGATTTCCAATGCTTCTTAATCGCAGAAGTAACAGCCATGTGCAGTAGGAAATGCCCATCAGGAAGACCATACTGTTCTTGCACTGCTTGGAAAGGCAACTATTCACCCTCAGCATACAGGTCCCCTATTACTTGGAGCCCCAGGTCTTCCCATTCCAACAATCAAGACCAGTCCCCCCGTGCGGCAAGGCCGTCAGCATACCCAGTAGAATTTCGGGCACATATGGGTGAATGACCCCTGCTCTACACTGACTTTTATTCCAGCACAATCTCAGGGTTCTTTCTTCTGCCGTCAACTCCTTTAATTCTAGTTTTTGTTGCATGACAATATAGGAGAGTACATGCCTCTGGATTCCCTGCTCTCGGTTCTGTTCCGGGCCCCTGAACTCATTTGCAACATTCTGCGTGAGGACCTGTAGCTGCACTGCTAACTAGTAGAGTTCAAAGTTAGGGACAGCCAATCCTCCGTATAATTTCGGCCTCAACAGCGTATCTAGCGCCACTCGTCTCCTCCCATGTCCCCAAATGAAGTCTATTGTGAGCGTACGTAGCTCGCGAAAGAATCTCGGGGGTAGCCACAATGGTAGCATACAGAAATAGTAGAGTAATCAAGGTAGGGCCACCGTTTTCAGCAGAGCAACTCTCCCCATCACTGATAAGGGGAGCGTAGCCCAAAATGTCATACAGCCTTTCAGAGCCCTTATACAGTGCCCCAGATTCCCGTCCAGCATGGCGTCCGTGTCATGATATATTCGGACTCCCAGGTAGGTGAAGCATGATCGCTCCCATATCAGTCCAGATGGCAACGCCGGCTGCTGCATGTCCGCCTTCAAAGGGAAAGCACAAGTCCCCAGTTAACCCTAAGGCCAGAGAGTGCTCCAAATTCCGTGAGCAGGGCCAGCACTCCTTGTAGTGCTACTGTCGCGGCTTCCAGGAACAGGAGCAGGTCATCCGCATACAATACAATATGATGTGGACCTCCGCTGCACACAAGGCCATTATAGGCCATTCCCGTTCTAGCTTGGGCCGCCAGAGGTTCGATCGCCAATGCGAACAGCAAGGGCGAGAGCGAACAGCCTTGCCTTGTGCCTCTCTGGACCGGGTATTGCGAGGATATGACATTACTCATTCTTACCCTGGCCGCCACTAAAGAATACAGGATCTTCGTCCATCTCCTAAATCGTTCCCCAAGACCAAATCTCTCCAGCACTCTATCTAGGTAGCTCCATTCCAGGCTGTCAAATGCCTTCTCTATGTCCACCGATAACACAACCAGTAGCATATCAGCATCTAGATCACTTTCCAATATTCGTATTAGCCGTCGAACATTACCCGACGTATTCCTAGTCGGAATAAACCCCGCTTGGTCCGTACGTATCAATGCAGTCATGTAGGGTAGCAACCTTGTTGCCAATATTGTGCTCAGGATTTTTTAGTCCACCGTCAGCATTGATAATGGCCTATAAGAGGTTACGTCACTACCATCCCTTCCAGGCTTTAACAGGGGAATCACCAGCGCCTCCTTCATGAACTGCGGTAGATGGCCCTGTTCCGCCTCTTCATTATACACCTCCACCAAACGGGGCGCTAGAACGTCCATGTACTTCACATAAAATTCTATAGGGAGCCCATCTACTCCTGGTGTCTTATTCTTGGCCATCTGCTTGATCGCTCCTCTCACCTCTCCCAACTGAATTTTGTGCCCTAATTTCTCAGCATCTTCTTCCTCCAACTTCGGTAGTTGGGTCCCCATTAGATAGTCCTCTATGTCTGGCCCCTCAGCCTCTAATTGAGTGCAATACAATATAGTATAGTATCTCAAGAAGCACAAGAGAATTTCAGACTGGGAGTATACTACATCTCCCGATTCTGTTATCATGTTTATTATTGAGCACCCCCCTGGCACTGGTGTTGCTAGTTTCGCTAAAAGTGCCCCACTTTGTCTCCCTCCGCATGCACTTTTACCATATACTGTCTGTAGTCAAAGTATCACAATCTTTCAGTCTCAACCGCCACACGTTCTTTAGCCTCCACCAGCTGTTCCTGGAGCCCTCTTTGCTCTGGTCTTTGCTTCTCTACTTCTCGCAGCGCCGCTTCTGCCTTCTCTACATCTGCCACCACTACCTTCCTCTCTCCCGCGTGATTGCTAATGCATAGCCCTCGGACTACTACTTTGAAAGCGTCCCATTCCACTCCCCTGGTAGAAGCCGTTCCTTCGTTCACTGCAAAATAGTTATCAATTCCTGTCTGTATTTTAGTGCTAAAGATCAGATCCTCCAGGGTGTCCGGTCGCAACCGCCAAGTGGGAATCGCAGTTCTCGCCTGTTGCCACTGGAAGGTCACCACTTGAGGATTATGATCCGACAATGTCCTGGTCAAGTATTCAGAGTGAGTCGCCAGGGGTGCTATCGCACAACTACAAAGAATCGTGTCAATTCTAACATGCAACTCGTGGAGCGCAGAGAAAAAGGAATAATCCCTATCTTCTGGATTGTGCCCTCTCCATATATCTGTAAGCCCCCACTTGTCCTGCCAATCTGCTCTCAGTTTCGCCGTTCTGCGGACCAAAGAATCATTCAGTGGGGGATGCGATCTGTCTAGAAGTCTATCAGTTATAGAATTAAAATCTCCCCCCATTATCATGGTACAAACTAGTGAGTATGCTAAGGATCCAGATAATTTATTCAGGAACCAGGGTTGATCTGTGTTTGGGGCATAGACACTGCAAAGCACCACTTCCCTTCCATACAATCTACCCTCCACCGCCACATACCTACCCTCCGGGTCCACCACTGCGGCTGTCATCTGGAAGGAAGTCCCCACTCTCACCCATACCATGACCCCTCTGGTAAACGCCGAATATGTGGTACCAAAGACCTGATCCCGCCATCGCCTCTGTAATGCCGTACATTCTTGCCTAGTTAAGTGGGTTTATTGGAGTAGCGCTATGTAGATCCCTCGCCTCACCAAATATGCATGCACTTTATGGCGTCTGGACATAGTGTGCAATCCACGTGCGTTCCATGTGATACATTTCAGTTCAGGTAATGTCCCCATCGTCAAGGCGCACTGTACTCTCCCTCCTCCCGCATTGCCAGCCCACACCAGGACCTTTGAACCTTAAACCCGCAACTTGTTTAACAATTCCCATTACCCACCCCCCCAGAACAGGACCCAATAACACAGTATCAGTCCCCATCCAAACTTCCATAACAATTCATACACCCCTACCCTGCAGTTACCACCACAGGCCGCCTTAAGGGCAATAGGGAAGTAATCGTAGGCCCGACAGGTGACGGCTCACGTCCCAGCCCCCGGCCCATTAGTCCCCACAACAAGAAGGTACAGCCCAAACGTTTACATTAACCATCAGTTGTCCCATCTGACCCTCAACCAAGCCAGATATATTTAGCCGTCTCGGACTTGGTGCGACTCACAGATCGTCAGCTAA
This sequence comes from Lissotriton vulgaris, assembly GCF_964263255.1. Taxonomy (NCBI): domain Eukaryota; kingdom Metazoa; phylum Chordata; class Amphibia; order Caudata; family Salamandridae; genus Lissotriton; species Lissotriton vulgaris. Next base: position 84,459 of record NW_028248779.1, on the reverse strand, counting down.
TCTGGGTGTAATGTCCGGACCTTTGACACTGTCTGTGTCTGAGATTTCAGGGCCCGAGTGTTGTTTATCGTCTTCAGAGTCCGTGCCCCTGGTTGAGTTTTCAGTTTGCGACCCGGTGATCGCCACCGTAGCTATCAGAGCATCTTGTCTATCGGCCGCCAATTGTGTGAGCTGCAAGGCTTTCATGGCCTTATTTCTCTTGCGGATCCGTTGCGACTGGCGCATGCGTGGCTGCTTGTACTGTTCGCTAGGTCCTTTGTTTCTGCGATCCGTCCCTGCTCTATAGGATTCAAGCCATGTCGAAGCCTCATCTGGCGTCAGGAAAAACTGTGTGACACCATCCACGATAATCCTCAGCTTTGCAGGGAATATTAGCGAATACTGAATCCCTTCATCCCTCAGCTCCTTTTTAATCGCCAAGTAGGAGGCTCTGCGCCTCTGTATGTCTTGTGTGTAGTCCGGAAAGATTGTGACAGTACAGTTCTCTACCTTGAAGGGCCCATTGGAGCGAGCATTCTGCATCAGCAGGTCTCTGTCTTTATAATGAAGGACCCTGGCTACCACCGGACGTGGCGGACGAACCGGCAGTGGTAGTCTGGCCGGCATCCTGTGTGCTCTCTCCAGGGTGAAGAAAGAGAATAAACCCTCCGGGGCCACTTGTGACCTGAACCAATCCTCCAGGTAAGTTACTATGTCTTTCCCTTCGATTTTCTCCGGCAGGCCCACCACCCGTACATTGTTGCGCCGATTGCGACTTTCAGAATCCTCTGCCCTTTTCTCCAGTGTTGCCAGGCGCTGTAGCGCATCCTCCAGCTTATGCTCCACCGTCACCACCACCGGCTTCAACTCCTGTATAGTCGATTCAGCCTCCTTGGACCTGTCTGCCAACTTCGCATGGTCCGCTCGTAGTAGGTCCAGTCCTGTAGCCACTTGTGATATATCCTGATGCAGGGATTCCTTCGTCGTCGCGATTGCTTCTAGGATTTTATCCAGGCGTTCAGTGAGCCTCTTCTCCAAAGGGCCGCCCTCCGTGTCCTCGCTGCTGCACTTCGCACCGTCCTGGTCTGCTGCTCCCTCTGGTTTGCCCTTAGGTTTCATTTCGCCTGGGTAGGTGTACTACTGCTCTGCCATCTGGGGTGTCTCTGGTCAGGTCTCTGGTTGTCGGTCACTCTGTAAGGGCACCGTAGGGGACAAGGGCTCCTCGCAATCACACAGCGCGCCAGCTCCCTCTTCACCAGTCCTACTGTTTAGCCCCTCCTGCGATGGTCCCACAGCTGGACTCCGCAACAATATTTCTTAGTATGCAGGCGGCGTCACACCTAACTTTCCAGGCTCATCGTTTCATTGCACCGGCAGGCCGCCTCTGTCCCAGTGAACCCTCACCAGGCTTTCTTCAGCGATGGCTCATTTGCCCGTTGTGGTCCGTCTGCACCGAGCTAACACCAACTCTTAGTCCCGTTTGCTTCTTATCGTGCCAGTAAGCACAGCCCCTCACGCTATCTTTTCCACTTTCCCTGTGGGAGGGGAGGAGAGGGGGAAGTAAGACCAGGCCACTTGCAGCCCCTCAGCAGGTGTTTACAGGCCCGCGCCGGTGTCCTCCATTTCGTGTAAAGGCCTCCCAACATCCGCAGGGCAGGCATTTATGGTCTCGGCAATACAGGCAGCAGTCACCCGGGCGCATACTCAGCTCCACCGCAATCAGCCTCCGCGCGCCTCTTATTCCTCGAGCTTCAGGCGCTGTGCCCTTCTGGAGCCCCCGCTCCGATCCTCCCGGTTAAATCCCTCAGGCGCTCAGCTGCTGGGCTCTTCTCGGTCTCCCGGCGGCCTCCGCCTCCCTCCGCCGTCAGTGCAGCGCTCACTGGGCCCACCTCTCTCTCACCTCCGTAGCGGGCATTTCCGGCGAGGCAGGCCGTCTCAATTGCCGCATTCAGCGGGCGCCCCCACCAGCAATCGCAGGTCCTTTTCTGTTGTTTCCGCTGCTCTCACGGCCAATCCTATTGCGGCCGCCGGCCGCAGGCCCACCGCTGTCCCACAAGCGCCCGGCTCGCCCAGGTCTCTCCTTCTCGGGCTCAGTCTCCGAGCGCCGCCGCTACCATTTTGTCTCGTCTCTCCCCAGAGCCCGGACTGTTTCTCTCGCCACCGAGGCACTTCACAGCCCTCAGATGGCACCTTACTCGGTCAGTTTGGTCTTCGTTTCCGCTGCTCTCACGGCCAATCCTATTGCGGCTACCGGCCGCAGTCCCACATGCGCTCGGCTCGCCCAGGTCTCTCCTTCTCGGGCTCAGTCTCCGAGCGCCGCCGCCATTTTGTCGCGTCTCTCCCCAGAGCCCAGACCATTTCTCTTGCCACCGAGGCACTTCGCAGCCCTCAGATGGCACCTTACTCGGCCAGTTTGGTCTTTGGGTGTTCCGACACCTGTTCCTTCAAAATGGCTGCACCACAGGTCCGTTTTCAGGATTACTTAGCGAGATCCGGCCAGGAGCTAGTCGCTCATGTCGCCTCCGCCATCGGCGTCCTAGCCACGCCCCTGTTGCATTAGTATCATGAATTGATATTTTCTTTTTAGGAGTAAGAAGGGTAGTGCAATCAGAGCAACAGAAGGGAAGGCTTTGGACAAAGGCACAACAAGAAACCAACATTACATTGAAATAAATCATCTTTTCAAGGATCTAACCCCAACTGTCAAAAAGAGACCAACTCCAGTTCCCACTTTCCATGCCCTTAACATTTTCTAGGGTACTAAAAATGTGTTGGGTAATATTCTTTTCCATATTGGTGCTCCCGACTACACACTGGTCTACTATTACTGCGCATACATCGCCATTCTTAGCTAGGATAAAACGGACTGCATATCTAGTCTGCTTAGAATATATCTGCATACTTTCCAATTGAGTGGTGATGTCACGCAAAGCTGTCACTGTAGAGTTAGACAATATTTGCACCTTACATCCAAAATATTCTCTAGCTCTCTCACCCCTGGCCATGGCAGTACCACCATGTAATCATGGAAGAGAGAATGTATCCAAATGTGATACCCTTACTGATATTATTAACTTCGAGATCTGTTACTCCCTCACACAATTCCTTGGTCATTGTTCTTTTCACCCATCTTACTTTAGGCTTTGCATGTTTACAAGGCACACCCAAGGCCAGCACCATCCCAGGTGCCACATCATTTGTCCCATTATAGATATTTGAATATGTACCATTGGACAGAAATAATAGCCCAGGGTGTGCATAAATCGGTGTATCATAATACGCAGCAGCATACCTAGAATATCTTCCAACTGTACTAGGGTCCTTTGGATCCATCAGAGAGTATGTGCCCTTATGCTATACCATCCCTCAACAATTGACATACAAGATGAGGTCCGTAAAATTGACAATTGGGCAACATGCAGGGTAATAACCAGCTTCTCAGGGAACTGTCAACCCCTTATAATGCCAACCCAACAGAGTTACATTTAGTTTTTCCATATAGAAGTTGTCGCAATAAGTGTTGTTGTTACATCCTGGATAACCCTTGCCTTGTGACTTTCCATGATACAGCAAGGACCTGGATAGCTAAACCCAAATACTCCTCGTACTTCTATGAAATTAGGGGGGGGGGGGGGTATAATTAACAATTGACAATGGATATACTTTCCATAAGCTAGTGACAGATTCAGTAGGATAACAAGCAGTACCTTCTCCAAAAAATCTCTTATGGGTATCTAAAAATATACTACTCAGGGCTGTCCTTTTCTTTCGAGTTTGGGAAATAACCTTCTCCTTAGCACATGATGATAGAGTCTATTCATGCTCCAAAACCCATTACACGCCACCTGAGATCAAGAACAACAGATTCAGAAAAACAGGACATATGAACTTTTTATTCGTAGACCAAAGTACATGTGTATAAACAGGTGGAAACAATGGCTGCTCAACAACCTTCCTGAAAAAGGGGTGCATGACGAATGATGAAATGGGGCGTAATGATAATGAGAGAAATATACAAGTTCTCAGTGTCCATCAGAGCCTCAGTGATACAGGCTCCATTGTTTGTCAAAACGTTGGCGCTCTTGAGCACCAGTGATGGACTTTGCTCTTTCCTAAGCTTGTGTTCCCACGTCGACCAGGATAATATATCCTAAGGGGATATATTTGATCTATCCTGTCCAATGCTCAAACAATGCACAAATCTCACACCACCCTAAACTAACCCCGTTGGTACTCTAGTAAAGTACACCTTAACTTACACAGTCCATCCCTAACTAATATGACTTCTCCTTTGATGCACTCTTTCCCAACCAAGGGTACACATTGTACCTAGGGATTCCAGGCACAGAAGGATCAGTAAAAAGTGGCTCCTGGATAGCTTGTATTTCCGGAGGAACTGCCGCATTCAGCACTTCATCATTTTCTTTATCTGTTCACGTCCAGGTCAGCCTGGCATTGCTGAAGGGGACAAACCGAGGCACTGTCTCACACTCGGAGTTTCCTATTCCATCCTTCGCCCACTGATCATAGGGCAAAGACAGGGGGATTATGCGACAGTGAGTCGCATGAATCCAGTTCTTATGGCCAGCGACCTTGACTGCAGTGTGCGTAGCTAGAAGGACCTGCTCTCGTCTCTTCCAAAGCGGCTCCAAACTTTTCTTCCACTGAAAATTCCTTACAAGGATGTAATCACCAGGCTGTTTGTTGTGTCCAGGCCCCTCGGGTGTAGCTGGGAGGGTTTCCTGGACCAGTTGATGAATAGTACGCAAATATTCAGTTACCCGGCAAAGATAGTCAATCAACCAAGGGGTACTTGTTAGACTTGGCACCATTGGTGTGAATCTCTATTCCACTTTTTGAGGTTGCCTCATCTGTTTTTGTTGGTACAGATGCTTTAGGCACTTTGCTACTGCTGATCAGTGCCAAAGTAATGGATTAGTGATTCCATGATTGGTCATTTGATTTACGTGTCAGACCCTAGTACAGTGCACCATGTGTGAACAGGGTCTATAAATCAAGTGCTGCTGGTGGGCTTGCAGCACTGATTGTGCCACCCACAGAAGCAGATAGTAAAATATGGCTCAGGCCTGCCATTGCAGAGCCTGTGTGCAGCCTGGAACTGCCATGTTGACTTGGCAAGTGCACCCACTTGCCAGTCCCTAAACCTTCCCTTTTCTACATATTAGTCACCCCAAGGTAGGCCCAAGGGTAGGGTGCATTGTATGTAAAATGTAGGACATGGCCTGATGTGTGTGGCATGTCCTGATAGTGAATTACAGCCAATTTCATTTTTCACTATTGCAAGTGAACATGGGCGTAAAATCCGTTCCGCTTGCGGAATTTGCTGATTTTCGGCAAATTCGCAATCCGCGAACTCTGGCGAATTTGCTGAAAATTCGCAAATTCGCACGCACCGGATTTTTTTGCTTGGTGATACAATATTGCGGCGTGAGGCGTTCACTTACCGTCATTCAGCGTTTGCAGAGTTGTTTTTCTCCATATTTTGCGTGTGCTGCGCCATTTGGGATTTTGCTGCGGGATCCCGCGGGAGTTTGGCGACCGCGATTACGTCATCGCGGCTTGCCACCTTGCACAGCACGCATCACGAGAGTTCGCAATTGCGAACACGTAGATGCGGCGGGCAGCAACAATCTCGCACTCGCGAAATTGCAAAATGTGCAATTCTGCACAAGAAATCCACCAGCAAGCAGCATAAACCTTCTGAAAATGATGATTTTTATCAGAATAACTCCTCAGGTTGACATTTGCCTGCACTTTTTTTGCAAGGAGTCCATTTGGGGGGGGGGGTGGGAGGAAGGAAGTGCCCCACAGTCTCCAACTTCCTGTTCCTGTCCAGCAGGCTCCTCCCAGTGCTTTCTTCAAGTGCTGGTCACTTTCATTTGGATCTTGACCTGGAAGGATTACTTTTTGTGGATGCTGCTGGATATTTGGATTTGAGGCCTTTTTGACTTTCTTTGGATCACTTTTGGATTAGAAATCAAATTTCACAAGTAAGTTTGTTTGGGGCATTACAGTTGCTGCAACTACAATTGTGGAACTTTTTCAGAACATTAAATAAAATATATTGTGGGTAGCCACAGTATCCAGTAGGACCAGGGTTACTTATGGGTGCATGATACAACTGTTTTGTTGAATTTAAACATGATTTAGGGCATGGATGGCATGGGATTGTGCCTTTTTTTTGTGTTTTTCGATTTTTTGGCTGCTGTCGGGGCCTTTTGCCCAGGGGTACCCAGTGGTGCATGGTCTAAGTCTTTCTGTGAGGTCTCTTTGATGTAAACATCATGGAGGGCATGGATGGCATTGGATTGTGGGGATTTCTGTGTGTTTTTAGATTTTTTGGGGTGTTGATGGGGCCTGTCCATGTAGGTGGGGGCCATTTTGAGTGCTGGTACAGGCAGGGCCTGGCCATGTGCTGGGGGGCAAGGAGCCATTTTGAAGGCAGGCAGTGTTCCCAGGCCTGCACCCATTTTGCCTAGCTTTCATCCATTATGCCCTGGGGTAGTGAGTGGTGCATGTGCCTAGTATTTCTGTGGGGTGTCTTGAATTTAAACATCATTGAGGACATGGATAGCATGGGATTGTGGTGATTGTTATGTGTTTTTCGACTTTTTGGGGTGTATAACTGATGTTCCTCTGTCTTCCATTGCTTTTAGGTGCACAAGAGAGCCACCAGTGCCAGGAAGAAGTCCTGCAGCGGTGTGTGCAGCATAACGTCACGCGACGTCACGTGTGGCCACAGACAAGACAACTCTGCAACTCCTACAACTGCGGCCTGCTGTTCTGACATCTGAAGAAGATGGCCCCAAAAAAAGTTCCCCGTAGCTCCTCTAGCAAGAAAGTTGCCAGTAAGGAGCAGAAGAAGCAAGTGGCGCCACTTACCAAGGAGACTGGTGTGTCGCCCGCCACATTTTTGGAGGAACAAAAAAGTATGCCTGCAGCAGCAGCGGGGTCTGCTGGGGACCAAGCTGGGAGCAGCACCCCCACTCCATTGGGCTCAGTGCCACCACCACCCCGCCAACTTAAGTCCAAGCCCTTGAGTGCTTTAGAGGCAGCCAGTATAGATGTTCAATCACCATCGACCAGTGATGTTGGCTCATCGCAAGAAAGTAGCAGCATCCCTCAATCAACACAGGTTGTTGTAACTCATCTGACGAGTGTTCAACAACCACAGCCGCAACAACAACCACGTATGCAAGTACAAGCCCAAGTACATGTGGAAGGAGAGGCAGCGCAAGGAGATGCGCAAGCAGAGGTGCATGGAGTGGCACAAGTGCCCACAATAGTTGTTCCTCCCGAAGTAGGAGCACATCAGAAAATCGACATTCAAGCCGAGGTATCATTTGAGGAAGCCACTCCTCCTGATCATTCATTGTCTTCCAGATCCCTAGCATGGAAAAGATCAAGGATGGTGTCTACATCTTCTTCAAGCCCCCTTCCTTCTGATGATACGGATCCAAAGTGGGAACCACCACTGCCGTCTGAGAGTGAGGCACACCATGATCTGACAAAGGTAGCTAAGCGTAAAAGGAAGGTCCCCGAAACTCTCGCACTTATGGAGTGTGATGATGACGCTGAACAAGAAGTGGCGTATACTACTGCTGATGAAGACTCTCACGACGACGACGCAGTCATCATAAACATCACCGCAGCCCCAGCGGGCATGCAGCAAACAGACATTTTGACCCTAGCCCGAAAAGCTGCTGAGCGTGATGTTGTCTACGAGGCAATGGAACCACCACCAATGCAGTTAACTAGTACACCACCACCTACCGCTTCCATATTTTCTCGCCAGAAGGGACCTCCATCCACCTCGACCTCCATTTCCTCAATTAGTGGTGCTGCAAGTGCACAACGTAGTAAAGTTCAGCAACACACATCCTCCACTTCATCTGGCATTAGCATGACCAGTATCGCCTCCTCTGCCCCCCACAGACATTTGAAGTCCGCAGTTTGGGACTTCTTTAGTGTTAGCACAACAAGGGAAGCATAGCCAAGTGTACCATTTGTAAGCTTGGAGTTAGTTGTGGTAAGCTTGGTACCAACTATGGTACCGGAGGCCAGAGAGGTCATCTTGAGAGACAGCACACTGTCAAATGGCATGGCACCTAAAGGAGATCAAGGAAGCCCGAATTGCATATGTAGTTACTCATACAGATACTATTGAGACAGCCTGAAGTCAACAAACTGTATCCGTTGATGTTTCATCTGAGGATGACGAGGAGGAAGAAGCGTCAAACATTTCTTCACTTACACCCAATACCCCTGTCAGCAGCACACCCCCTGCAAGATATATGAGCCACACTAAGAGTGTGGGAGAGAGTGAGACACCAATGCAAAAAAGTTCATGATCACAGAGCGTAACTGGGTCGAAGAAGTCATCATCATCTTGTAAAATGGTCCAGCCCACCATTAGAAGCATGTTGTTTTCAGATGCGCCATTTGAACGCAACCACCCAATGACGCATCTGTATGACACTAAGCTGGCTAAAATGCTAGCGCTGGACCTTCTCCCTTTTTCTTTTGTGGAAGGGGTTGGTTTTCTTGAATTAGTGGCAACGCTCTGCCCTAAATGGAAGGTTCCTAGCCGTTTCTATTTTGCCAGAGTTGCGGTCCCAGCACTAAATGAAGATGTGCTGGAGGTGATTGGGACAGCTTTGCAGAAGAGTGCTGTTCACACTATACATCTGACAACAGACATGTGGACCAGTTGCCAAGGCGTTGATTACATGTGCATCACTGCACACTGGGTCTCTTTTTCAGGGGTTACAGCAAAGCTAAGGGCAGGTGTTGACACGGACAACGTTTTTAAAGCTGCTCGGAAACATGCAACACTAGCCATGTTTGGCATGGAGAAAAGTCATACGGGAGAAAACATTTTGCAGGAGTTTAACACAAAGGTCTTTCAATGGCTGTCCCCAATAAAACGCAAGATTGGTTATGTTTCCACGATAATGACGCCAATGTAGTTAAGGCCATGGATATGGGTAACTATTTCAGAGTGCTGTGTTTGGCGCACTGTATAAACCTGGTTGTTAAAAAATTCTTGAGTGAAGAAAGTCCAGTGTGCAAGTTACTGACCACCTGCCGAAGAATGTGCACACATTTTAACCATTCTTTTAAGGCCCGGAAGCATCTAAGGGGCCTGCTACATGAACGTAAACTGCCAGTGAAAGCACTCATCCAGGAGGTGGCAACTCAACCTTCTACATGCTTGAGCGTCTGTTTGAGCAGTGTGCGGTAGTCGATCAGTATTTCTTTACACAGGGTGTAGCTATGAAGGACCTGAGGATACATGCGGAGCAATGGAAGCTAGTTCAAAGCCTGACAGACATGCTTCGTCCTTTTGAGGTCTTCACGCGTGCAGTCAGCAGGGAGGACTGTAATTTGGGAAAAGCTGTCTCATTGTTGCGCATGCTAGAGCACCAACTGAAGGCGGTGTCTTCTACGTTTCAAAAAGATGAAAAAAAGCAAGAAGCTTTTGATTTGGCGGAGAAATTATTAGAGCGCCTACTTTGCGATGAACGTCTTCAAAAGATCCACACAGAACAGCATTACATTTGTGCTACTATTCTGGATCCACGGTACATAAAGGCACTGGCAGGCAGAGTATTCTTTCCTTTTGATGACGCAGAAGTTACAAAGTACAAACGTTGGCTAGCTGTGTCAGCCACTCGGTTTGAAAGAGAACGGCAGAAAATTGAAGGAAAAGGCAGTACATCAGCATCAGCAGGCCATCCGGAGTCAAAAGAATCCACTTCTGCATCTGTGGCTGTGGCAGAAGTGAGTGATTTTACCTCTCAGCCATTAAAGGCACCAGCAACCGGATCATCTGCACCAGACACAACAGTAACATTGTGTGAAGAAGAGGATTGGCTAACTCAGCATGGGTTTGCTTCTCAAAAGGTCCCAGCAAAAAGTAAGCAAAGTGGAGGAACCGTGGAGAACCTTGAGTCGATGGTGTAGGACTATCTGAATGACTCAACAGAGGTCTATGTTCATGATGACACATTGGCGTATTGGCATGGGAAAAAAGAATTGTGGCCAGAGATCTCCAACCTGGCTATAAATTACTTGTCTTGCCCACTCACAAGCCTGTCTTCTGAACGTGTTTTCAGTGCTGCTGGTGGCATTGTAACTTGCAAAAGGACCCGCCTCTCGCCCAAAAATGTGGAGAGGTTAACAATGATCAAGATGAATCAGCACCCATACCACCAGATTACAAAATACGAGAATACACACAGGAATAAGACGAGGAGGACACCAACTTGGAAGTTCTTCTCTGTTAGGTGACCTACTCCCGCCTGAATTCGCAGAGTATGAGGATGAGCTCTTCTTCCCTGACACCGAGCCCTAAAAATGAGCCAATGAATTAATAACTTTCTTTTTCGTCCTTATTCACTTTTATTCCTGTGTGTCTGTCTTTATTTGTTTTGCAAAATTTATATATAAAAAAACTTTAATGACCTAAGCACAAAAACAAGCCCATCAGCAGAACTGTCTTCACTTATTTGCTTATTGATTTGAAGGTGCCGCAGTCTGCATTCCTCAGGTTCACAAGTTCACAAGAACATCCTCCTCTATCCTCCTCCTCCAGACTCCTATTTCCCTCAAAGCAGATGGCTGGTTTACGCCCAATGAAGAAAGACTCTGCACTTGTGGGGGTGTTCTACTTCTTTGCGGGTGAGTTGACGGGTCTGGGACCATTGCTGGGAAGGTCTAATACCGGATAAAAGTGGTTTGGAGAAAATCGGAGCAGAGAAAGATTTTGCGCTTTTGATCACTTGCCTGTCTTTGGGGTGCTGTTTGGCGGGCTTTTAGGTTGTTGTGGGTGGGTTTCGGGGTCTGGGAGCACTGCTGGCACAGTCTAATTTGGATTGCATTTGTTTTTCAGGAAATCCATGGTGGAAAAGCGGAGTTAGGGCCTAGCTGCACAGCGCGTTTGTAGGCCCATTTTTGCTTTTTGCCAGTTTGGAGGTGTTCTGCTTTTTTGCGGGTGGCTGCAGGGGTCTGGGGCCATTGCTGGAAATGTCTAATACCGGATCAAAGTGGTTTGGACAAAATCGGAGGTGAAAATGTTTTTGCGTTTTGCTGACTTGCTTGTCTTTGAGGTGCTGTTTGGGGGGGTTCCCGGTGTTTGTGGGTGGGTTTTGGGGTCTGGGAGCACTGCTGGGGTTGGATACTTTTGATTGCAAGAGGTTTGAAGGAAATCCATAGGTAGGGCCTAGCTGCAGAGCACGCGCAGAGTGATTTTGGAAATTTGCCTGAAAATTACTAAGTCCCCATTTTTGTAGTTTTGCTTTTTGGCTGTTTGGGGGTCTTCTACTTGTTTCCGCCTGGGTTGGCAAGTCTAGGGCCATTGCTGGGAAGGTCTAATACCGGATAAAAGTGGTTTGGACAAAATCGGAGGTGAATTTATTTTTGCGTTTTTGCTGACTTGCTTGTCTTTGAGGTGCTGTTTGGAGGGGTTCCGGGTGTTTGTGGGTGGGTTTTGGGGTCTGGGGGCACTGCTGGCACAGTCTAATGTTGATTGCATTTGTTTTCCAGGACATCCATGGTGAAAAAGAGTTATGACCTAGCTGCACAGCGCGTTTGGACGGAATTGAAAGAAGGCCGAAAAATATTGTAAGTATGAGATTTTCCATTTTTGCTTTTTGCCGGTTTGGGGGTGTTGTGCTTTTTTGCGGGTGGGTTGGCGGGACTTGGGGCATTGCTGGGAAGCTCTAATACCGGATAAAAGTGGTTTGGAGAAAATCCATGAGGAAAAAGTTTTTGCATTTTCTGACATTTCGCTCACTTTAGCGTTTTCGGGGGCCTGTTTGGGGGGATTCCTGGTGTTTGTGGGTGGGTTTTGGGGTCTTGGAACAACGCTGGTTATGGATACTTTTGATTGCAAGTGGTTTGAAGAAAACCCATGGTGGCAAAGGGGAGTCAGGGCCTAGCTGCAGAGCGCGCACGGAGTGATGTTGGAAATTTGACCGAAAATTACTAAGTCCCCATTTTTGTAGTTTTGCTTTTTGGCTGTTTGAGGGTCTTCTACTTGTTTCCGCCTGGGTTGGCGGGTCTGGGGCCATTGCTGGGAAGGTCTAATACCGGATAAAAGTGGTTTGGAGAAAATCCGAGCAGAAAAAGATTTTGCGCTTTTGATCACTTGCCTGTCTTTGGGGTGCTGTTTGGCGGGCTTTTAGGTTGTTGTGGGTGTGTTTTGGGGTCTGGGAGCACTGCTGCCACAGTCTAATGTGGATTGCATTTGTTTTTCAGGAAATCCATGGTGGAAAAGGGGAGTTAGGGCCTAGCTGCACAGCGCGTTTGGACAGAATTGAAAGAAGGCCGAAAAATATTGTAAGTATAAGTATGAGATTTTCCATTTTTGCTTTTTGCCTGTTTGGGGGTGTTGTGGTTTTTTGCGGGTGGGTTGGCGGGTCTTGGGGCATTGCTGGGAAGGTCTAATACCGGATAAAAGTGGTTTGGAGAAAATCCATGAGGAAAAAGTTTTTGCATTTTCTGATGTTTTGCTCACTTTAGCATTTTTGGGGGGCTGTTTGGGGGGCTTCCTGGTGTTTTGGGTGGGTTTTGGGGTCTTGGAGCAACGCTGGGAATGGATACTTTTGATTGCAAGTGGTTTGAAGAAAATCCATGGTGGCAAAGGGGAGTTAGGGCCTAGCTGCAGAGCGCGCGCGGAGTGATGTTGGAAATTTGCCTGAAAATTACTAAGTCCCTATTTTTGTGGTTTTGCTTTTTGTCTGTTTGGGGGTCTTCTACTTGTTTCTGCCTGGGTTGGCGGGTCTGGGGCTATTGCTGGGAAGGTCTAATACCGGATAAAAGTGGTTTGGAGAAAATCCGAGCAGAAAAAAATGTTGTGCTTTTGATCACTTGCCTGTCTTTGGGGTGCTGTTTGGCGGCTTTTAGGTTGTTATGGGTGGGTTTTGGGGTCTGGGAGCACTGCTGGCACATTCTAATGTGGATTGCATTTGTTTCTCTGGAAATCCATGGTGGAAAAGGGGAGTTAGGGCCTAGCTGCACAGCGCTTTTGGACAGAATTGAAAGAAGGCCGAAAATATTCTAAGTATGATGTTTTCCATTTTTGCTTTTTGCCTGTATGGGGGTGTTCTGCTTTTTTGTGGGTGGGTTGACAGGTCTTGGGGCATTGCTGGGAAGGTCTGATACCGGATAAAAGTGTTTTGGAGAAAATCGGAGCAGAAAAAAATGTTGCGCTTTTGATCACTTGCCTGTCTTTGGGGTGCTGTTTGGCAGGCTTTTAGGTTGTTGTGGGTGGGTTTTGGGGTCTGGGAGCACTGCTGGCACAGTCTAATGTGGATTGCATTTGTTTTTCAGGAAATCCATGGTGGAAAAGCGGACTTAGGGCCTAGCTGCACAGCGCGTTTGGACAGAATTCAGGTAGTAGGCCCATTTTTGCTTTTTGCCAGTTTGGGGGTGTTCTGCTTTTTTGCGGGTGGCTGCAGGGGTCTGGGGCCATTGCTGGGAATGTCTAATACCGGATAAAAGTGGTTTGGACAAAATCGGAGGTGAAAATGTTTTTGCGTTTTGCTGACTTGCTTGTCTTTGAGGTGCTGTTTGGGGGGGTTCCCGGTGTTTGTGGGTGGGTTTTGGGGTCTGGGAGCACTGCTGGGTTTGGATACTTTTGATTGCAAGAGATTTGAAGGAAATCCATGGTAGCAAAGGGGAGTTAGGGCCTAGCTGCAGAGCACGCGCAGAGTGATTTTGGAAATTTGCCTGAAAATTTCTAAGTACCCATTTTTGTAGTTTTGCTTTTTGGCTGTTTGGGGGTCTTCTACTTGTTTCCGCCTGGGTTGGCGGGTCTAGGGCCATTGCTGGGAAGGTCTAATACCGGATAAAAGTGGTTTGGACAAAATCGGAGGCAAATTTATTTTTGCGTTTTTGCTGACTTGCTTGTCTTTGAGGTGCTGTTTGGAGGGGTTCCGGGTGTTTGTGGGTGGGTTTTGGGGTCTGGGGGCACTGCTGGCACAGTCTAATGTTGATTGCATTTGTTTTCCAGGACATCCATGGTGAAAAAGAGTTATGACCTAGCTGCACAGCGCGTTTGGACAGAATTGAAAGAAGGCCGAAAATATTCTAAGTATGAGGTTTTCCATTTTTGCATTTTGCCTGTATGGGGGTGTTCTGCTTTTTTGTGGGTGGGTTGGCAGGTCTTGGGGAATTGCTGGTAAGGTCTAATACGGATAAAAGTGTTTTGGAGAAAATCGGAGCAGAAAAAAATGTTGCACTTTTGATCACTTGCCTGTCTTTGGGGTGCTGTTTGGCAGGCTTTTAGGTTGTTGTGGGTGGGTTTTGGGGTCTGGGAGCACTGCTGGCACAGTCTAATGTGGATTGCATTTGTTTTTCAGGAAATCCATGGTGGAAAAGCGGAGTTAGGGCCTAGCTGCACACCGCGTTTGGACAGAATTCCAGGTAGTAGGCCCATTTTTGCTTTTTGCAAGTTTGGGGGTGTTCTGCTTTTTTGCAGGTGGCTGCAGGGGTCCGGGGCCATTGCTGGGAATGTCTAACACCGGATAAAAGTGGTATGGAGAAAATCCATGCTGAAAAGCGTTTTGACACATTAACTTAGGGTTAGCACTAGCAGCAGGATTGCATGTGTTTCAGCGTGTTCTAGATTTTTGCAACTGAGTTCTGGGGTCTTAGAGCACTCGTGGGAATGTGTAATTTTGGTTGCAAGTGGTTTGAAGAAAATCCATGGTGGGAAAGGGGGGATGTGGCCTAGTTAAAGAAGGCGTTTGCCACTATTCTTAACTTAGGGCTCGTTAGGGTTAGCAGTATTGTATTGCATGTGTTTGGGTGGGGGGCTGTTTGTGGTGGGGTTTGCGAGTCTCGGAGCGATGCTGGGTATGGATACTTTTGCTTGCTTGCAAGTGGTTTGAATACAATCCATGGTGGGTAAGGGGGGATTTGGGCCTACTTTACTTTCAAAGTACGTTTTGTCACGATTTTCTACTAGGCCTCGTTTTTTGAGATCTGATTGGGGGTCTTCTACATTTTTGCGACTGGGTTTAGTAAGGGTCTGGGAGCACTGCTGGGAAGGTCTAATTTTGTTCTAAAACACAGTTTACAGTACACCTAGCTTAAGGGGAAAGTTCTGCTAAATTAATTTGCCCATACTTATTTATCCTTCAAAAGGAGACTCAGACAGAGTACGCACTTTCAAAAATATTGTACTGTCTATTAGGATACTCAAAGTGTGACTTTTTGCAATACACAGTGCACATACCTTATATTTATTTGTCAGTGGTGTTCTAATATCACTTCCTGCTTTTCCATCAATAATTACAGGCCGGGTTTCCGCCTGTGCAATGGGAAAAGGATGAAGTCAGGCTTCACATTAGCGAGCCGCAATTCAGCATCCGCCAGGCAGGCAGTGGACAGGGTGTCTTCTGGTCACCAACATTGATGGACGGAGCGTCAGATGGAATGGAGGAGTCCCGCTAATAAGAGGAATGGTTGGATGCATCTTACAACTTCCCAAATTCAACAGGACAACTACAACAACATACAGATACAGTATCCGTTCTTTTCTAATTATCTTTTAAGTAATGTTATTGCTGTGAACTTCCATGAGTGTTACTCTGCATTTCTTTGATCTCTGCTTCTAAATTCATCCCTAAAGCCATTGTATAGGTTTTATTTCTGCTATTTTTCAAAACTAATTTAATGTACGAAGTGTTTCTCTGAGTGCAGAGATAGGCAAGTGAAAACGCATAATTATTACTGCAGCCCTGTACTGTCGCATTCTTTCATTCACGGTTATCGAAAGTACTACTTACTTTTCAGTAACCATGCATGCAGTAGTGCATGCACTTCCTTTATGTCACTTAAAAGATTTATGGTTAGCTTTTTACCCAAAGATTTGTTTATCTTCAATTATTGTTTGTCCATGCTGAGCTTTTTTTTCTTCTCTCAACAAAACTTTCCCAAAAACCCCATTCCCATTCATTTTCCAAACCCTAACCCTCTACTCCCGGCTGTGTGGTTTTGATTGATGTGTGACTAAATGACAGCAATAATTCCACACACTTGCTGGGGAGGATAAGGATATATTCTATTCTTACTCAGCTTGACACTGAGTCACTATTGGCAAATGAAAGCAGATTTTCATGTGCGACATCAACTTGATTGGTCATCAAGAACATCCTCCTCCTAGACGTGGCAAATTATTACGCTGCTGTGTCCTTCACCTTCAGTACTATTTCTTGTAGTAGTAGCCAATGTCAAAGAAATTTAGCGCAAGTACTAGTTATACTTTCAATACTTTACCATTTGTTAGGCTACATTGTGGCACTGTTCTAGTGCACTGTCACCTGCTATATTCTCTATCGCACCGTTCTAATGCTATGGTAAGGACAAACAAGGTTTCATTTTCTTTTTTTCAGATGCTGCAACTGCCACTGTGTAATACCACAAGTACCACCGCAATGATGACATTTCATCCGCCCAGGATTGCCAACCTTAATCGCCATTTCGCGTGCAGCCAGCCCTGTGCCTAGCCCTATTTCCAAACACAAATTACAGGTAAGATAAGCGTTTGGGGGGAGGTAGTATAATGGAGTATTAGGAGAGATGAGAGACTGACGGTCCAAGGGCTATTGAATTCACTTACTCTGTAAGAGGCACTTAGTTTTGAAAACATTTCGGCCATTAGTACTTACACAACTTTGAATCAAGATGCCACTTAAGTTTCTGGACTGTTAAACCCCCACCCACCAGCCTCAAAAGCAGTAAAAAACACGTATGCTAAGATAAAGTTTAAAGTATATTTATATATCCCTAACATAAATAATCTCCCGCAAGACCCAATCCACCCCCCCTCCCGAACCCCAACGAATGTCCCTGAAAACGAAGTCCAAAAAAGTAGAAAACCCAACTCCCAATTCCTACCCCCCAATAGTCTTTAAAAAAGGGACAAGGGACAGTCTCCTCCTGCAGCTGTCTGCTGTTGACTTTTCGGGCCAGGTCGGCATGCTCCTTGCAGAGGGTCTCGGGGTTTGGTGTTGAGGAGCTCCTGCTCGAGGTAGGAAACCCTCGGGGAAAGGCGGTGCATCCTTTTTTTTGCAACTGCTGTGGGGGGCAACTGATTTCTCTGCTGCTCGGCGGTGGTGGGTGGCTGCGGTACCCCGGCTCCGTACCGCTGGAGACCTGCTGCGCTGACTGGCTGACCCAGGGAGCACGGAGGAGGATGCGGGTGTCACCGTGGATGTTGTTGATGTACTCTGCGTGTCCTCCTCCTCCTGGGCCACCAGCCGCCGATTTTCGGCGACTGTGGCCTCCAGCCTCCGTTGCCGGGCCCTTTTAGCCAGCTCCTTCCATGTTGGTTTGGAAGGAGCATCTATATGAAGAAAGAAAGACCTAGTCTGTAACCAATGCTCTTTAAGATTAACACAAAATGATTCAGCAGAAAGTTGTGTCACAGTAGAACTAGCAACTTGCAAGCGCAGTACATAACTATTGTGGCCAGTATCTATCTAACCTCCGACTTCTTCATCCTTGCTCTAACATTAGTGGGAGTTTAAGGAATCAATTCTACTAGCACTATGGACTCACTCCATTAAAGTCGACTATGACAGTACACCAGTCTTATTCTTCTTCTTCTATCTTGTTTAGCAAAATTGGTATGTTAACTTCTGCAAGCCGGCATAATGCCAGCGCAGTCAACTTGCAACCGAGAAAAACAGACACCCGCCATGATGGGTGAGACAGACTTGCGTTACTGTACCAGTCCAGTACATGCAGGTGGTGATGCTCTTACTTTTATATTATGGGTGGCACTGAGAATACTCTGTTACAAGGGCTACTGCTTAATTAATTTAACTTTTATCCTACAGTGCCAATGAATAGAAAAGGAAAATGAAGTAGATAAATAATCTGATTATCTATCACTGCACATGGTATGTATTTGCTTACATATGGGATGACTTTAGGTGCTTTGCTTTTTATTGAGTGAACAGTGATATATCCACACATGAATGACCGAGTTCTACTAAACTTATTGACAGAGGTAGTGAGTGGCCATCGTAACAGCCGGATATATGCAGTGCTTGCAATACAAACTACTGCTACTATTCATGGTAGTATTCGGACAAAATTACAACTTCTTTTCCTTGCCTTACCTACACTGGGACGGACGTGCGGGTACGGTGTTACATGCTCTTCAAAGTAACACTTAGTTCATCCAGTGACCGTCTACTCTCTCTAGATACACATATGCTATTTAAGAGTCAGATAGTACCATGATCCAGGCATCCATCCATTCAAACTATATGTCAATGTTATGTTATGTTATGTTATTTTTGTCTTTTATAGCGCGTGGCTACTCCAAAGAGTGTTCCGGCGCTTTTATTGAGAACCCTGCAGCAGAATAACACAACACAGTAAAAAACAGAGCAGCAGAAACAAAGAGACAGAAAAAGCAGTCTAAAGGGCAAAAGCCAAGTTTTAAGGCCCTTCCTAAAGGTTAGCTAATTGGCAGTGCTACGTAATGCCAAAGGCAGAGTATTCCAAAGCTGAGGTGCTAACAGCCTAAATGAGCGGCCACCAATGCGGGCCCTTTTTACTCGCGGAACCACCGCGAGGAACAGTGATTCAGATCTTAAAGATCGAGCCGGGTGGTAGAAGGCAAGTCTCTTTGGAGATATTTTGCTCCCACGGCGTAAAGAGCCTTATGGGCCAAGGTCAAGGCTTTGAAAACTATCCGCTTCCGGATAGGCAGCCAGTGGAGCGACTGCAGAAGGCGAGAAACTCTAGTTCGCCTATTCAGGCCATATATGGCCCGTGCTGCCGAGTTCTAGACCACCTGCAACCGCTGCAAAAGATATTCTGGCAGGCCCAAGTAGAGGACGTTGGAATAGTCCATTCTTGAACCAATTAAGGCCTGCACCGTCGTCTTCCTGTGTTCCTCCGAGAGCAGGGGAAGGAACTAACGGAGCATCTTGAGGAGGCCGAAGCATGTTCCCGTGAGACCAAGGATCTGAGATCTTAGCGTCAAACCATTATCCATCTTGATCCCCAAGTTCTTAACTAACTGGGACGAGCACGATGGAGGGAACATATTGAAAGACCACCATTCCTGCCACTCCGGATCAGATGGACAACCGAAGAAGAGTATCTCAGATTTCTCTGAGTTGCACTTGAGGCTGTTAAGCTAGAACCATTTAAAAACAGCCCCAAGTCACTCACGGATACTCAAAATCTTCTCCTTTCCTGCACGTAAAGAGGAGCTGGGTATCGTCGGCATAGGATACGATCTGGGCCCCAAAAGACTCTGCCAATGCCGCCAAAGGGGTCATAAAGATGTTAAAAAGAGTTGGGCTCAACACAGAGCCCTGCGGAACTCCGACTCCCAAAGGAGGCATCCCGGCAGAGCTAGATGAGGCCCAGACCGTTTGTCGACGGACAGCCAAAAATGATCTAAACCAGCTAAGCACCATCCCCCTCAGACCGATCTCATAAAGTCTGGCGAGGAGACCCTTGTGGGGGACGGTATCAAAGGCCGCCGACAAATCCAACATTACAAGCATGGCTTTGCCCCCGAGTACAGTACCTCTTTAATGGCTTCAGACACCTCCAAGAGCGCGGTCTCAGTACTTAGATTGGGGTGGAAGCCAGATTGAGTCTCTCATCTGGACAAACCTTATGTTTTCTCATGGGGAGTACACTATGCAGTCTGCAAGCTCAATAAGTAAGCATTATAAGAGCTTACCACTGCCTGCCACTACCGTGGCAACCCGCACAGCAGTTTAGTCCAGCACTTGCACCGCCTCCTCCCCAGAATTTTCCTCCTCACCTCCGCGCTGGGCCCAGCACCAGATGTTCCACCTACAAAGTATATTTAAGAATTTTAGATGTCATAGACATAAATCACTCACTAGTATTTTGTCTAGGAATGAAGAAATGTGAATACAGAAACTGAAGAACCGGGTTTTAGAACCCAGCGGCGCCAGGGGCACGCCCAAAGTCTTCGAGTTCTCCTGTCTTGGCAAACAGAAACACAGGATACTTCTCTGTGACGTCAAAGACCACGTTTATTGGCTGCAACCAGGAACAGAGGTCTACGAAGCACGACACGGGTGGTTCGTCAGAGACTGTACAATTTAGTAGAGCGAGACATCGTCTTTTATGCTAAAAATCACATTCCTGACTAGCATCGTTTACTTACGAATTGTCCAATCACACAGTGACATTTCAAAAGATATCGCATAACGACAAGCCCACTTTCAGTTGTCCAACCCACCATAAATGACAAGGCAAAATCCAACATTCTTGCTCGGACAGGCCAGACGAAACCCATAATAAAAGGACCTCAACCCAAACCATAAATAGGCCATAATAGAAGGAACAGAAACAGATGAGAAGCAAGATAGAAGGGTGTGTGCGTGTACCATAAACTCAGCAATGTCCTACTCTTTGATCTCTATCTGACCAGCTGCCTAACAAGGAACTGGCTCAACAAGGTCAGCTTCGGGCAAGGGAGTCAGTTTGTTCAGGTCACACAGAAGTCAGCTAAAGGTGTACGTGTCCCAAAGACTCGTTCGGCCGCAGTCATCGGCCTATGTGAGGGCAACCACAAAATGGCTGTCGTACACAAAATGGAACCCGAAGGTTCGAACGAATTCCCTGAATACACAGTGTATCCATCAATCGATCATGACGAAAACACTCGTACATACCGCACTCGTCAGTTGCGGTCTGCTGATACCAAAATCTTCTTGATACTACGACCTTTATTGAACGGGTTCAGAATCACGGAACCTCAAAACTAATCTAATAATTTGTGACTGTCTACTCTAAAGTAAAAATGTCCCTTTTTCCAGGGAAGGATGTTGTCTTGTTGCACTTTTTGGCACAACTGATGAATGCTTGCTTTTTAACACGCACCATTTTTCTCATAACAGACAGAAGCTTCACTTCTAAGAACAAATCATCATCACTAGGACGGAGGGACCAACGATTCAGCACCAAAAAGAAAAATTAAAGTTCAAACCAGGTGAGGGCTCTGCTCGCCCACAATAAATGTGTGAAATAAATGACTATAAGCACTTTTCCATTTTTAATCAACCGTTTATGTTTTATGACAAGCTTGATTTTAATAAGTATTTTTACTTTTAATAAAGCTTTAAAACTTAAATAAACTCTGTGGTTTTTGTTCAAGAGTGAATGAGCAAAAGGTTTTGCAATTTGCAAGCATGAGTCCGTGCCTCTGACACTTCTGGACTCTGACTCCGTACTCTTGTCCTGCGTTGGATAATCATCATGGGGGATCAATCATTGATGAATTCGGAAGCTAAATGACTCTGCCATACTATCTAGTCAGTAAGGAGATTGGGGGTTCTTCAAAGACTGATATCACTGAGGTATGTGGAAAGTCTACCTGCGCCTATTATAATTGATAAACAATGCACTATTTAGTGTCCATAGTTCTGTTTGTGCAGATTTGTCCCTGCAACAGTAGTAGTATGGATTGTCCTCCTATCAAAACCAAAAGTAAAGTAGTATCTTATTCTTTCTTGGTGGTCATTCACCTTTTTATTGTTGGTAATTGCCAAAGCATAAACATTTAGAAGACTTGAAAAGACATTATGGACAATCCCAGAGGACTGCACTCAGTGCATAGAGCTATTGCTGACTAGAATGGGAGTTTCATTTAACACCTTTTGCCAAATGTGCAATCTTAGTAAGCTACACAGACAGACTAATAAGAATAATCTAGTAATACCACAGGGAGTCATAGTCGAGGCAGGATAAGAATTTAGATACAGTCTACAAGAAGATCAAAGACGATTTAGAAAAAATCGAATGAGTAACGCTAGGAAAAAATAGGTACTCTATATTAAAATTAAAACTTACCGGGGCCAGCAAAGGAGCCCTCGCCTGACCGATCCTGGCCTTGTTCAGCAGAAGCAGACTCCTCCAATGTCCTCTTGCCACTTGGGGGATCTAATGTACAACTTGAAAGAAAGAAAGACCCGAAAACATGGATGATTGTTGTCAACCAAATCAAACATTACAAAAGAACAATAACAAAATATTTTGGCAAAATAGCAAATAGACAACTATTCCACGGGATATATTGACCTATCTCATGTGGTCTACTATGATATTAGTATTGCTTGATTTGCGGACCATCGACTTGGAAAGTTATGTAACTCACTAAACAAACTACTAAAAAAGTTCGCCTAGGACTGGCAGGCAGCAGTCCGCAGTACGCGAAGTGACAGGCAAACTCCATTGTGATTGCAGATCAGCGACAACACTAAAAAGTTTCCTACTACATTAACCAGTCATTAAAATACTCAAACTATCAATCCACCACCACTATTTCTTCTTATTGCCAGGTGTACAAAGGAAGGACTGGACTTGAGTCTGTAGGGGCAGATTTACAAGACCCTTGCGGCTCTTTTGCTCCATTGTTGCGTGACTTTTGTGATGCAGCGGCAGAACAAAATAGGCGCTATGGTGCGGCGTATATTAACAACGTGACGCATATGGGAGATTGTTAGAAATGGGATCCCTGGCTGGCCAGGGCTTGCGCCAAAGTCAGTCAGAGACCACCACTCCTAAGTCAGGGCAAGGGAGTTACACGCCAAGATAACCCCTGCTCACCCTCTAGGTAACGTGGTGCGAGCAGCAAGGCTAAACTTGGAGGCGATGTGAGTTAAGTATTTGCGCACGCACCCCGGCAACAACACCCAAGGCCCACCACAAAGGAAACTCCACACAAGGTTATATATGAAAATAGCCTTTGTATTACACCAAAACACATTAGATAAAAACACACACTTTACAATGTGCCAACAGGCACGGGCAGAATTTACAGGGGATATGTACAAGACAGGGCCACCTGGAACACTGTCAGGAATCAGCACTTTTAGAACTTAGCACTTGGTAGAATTAGCACTTGCACATAGAATAATATTCACTTTCGCATCAAATAGAACATAAAGCACACAACCAGTAATCACTGGTAAAGGTTAAGTACCACCTACGCAATCCTAACCACCTTAGGAACAGGTCACGCAGGGAACCAGGACCTCGCTAGCACCACCTGTACTAGCAAGAAAAACCACCTCAGTATCTCAATACATGTAGGGGCATAGGCACATTACACATGATGCATCACTATACATTCAGCGGTGTAGGGGAGGAAAACACATGATGCAGAACCTACATTCAGCGGTGTAAGGACAAGGCACATGATGCATAAAAACATTCAGAGGTGCAGGGGAGGAAAACACATGATGTATCAACAATACATTCAGAGGTGCAGGGAAGGAAAACACATGATGTATCAACAATACATTCAGAGGTGCAGGACAACACAATAGCGCAAAAATCACATTAGCCACCACCTGTGGCAGTCCCTAGGCCAACTGGCCTCTCTAGGGCTAGGACGCCCTGTGTCCCAAAGTCAGGGGGCCTAAACGTGGCAGTTGCCCACAAAGTGCTGGGCAACTGGGTAGAACAATGATGGGGCCAACACGATGGGGGAGCTTCACAGGCTCTGCAGAAGTGAGTGTCCCCTTGCCCCTCAGGAGCCTCTCTGGGCTCTTAAAGATACTGGTGGCGCCTGAGCCCCTTGTGGGCTCTGAGTAACCAAATGCTCCCTTGAGCCTTCCGGGGCTCATCAACACATGGGGCCGCTTGGGGGAGAAAGAAGACAGCTCTTGCAATCGTTGGAGTCTCTCACGGGAGACTCGACACAACCAACTGCCCCCCACGAGCCTCGCAGGCTCTAGGACGATGTGGCCACAGACGTTGGAGTCCCGCTTGGGGAACTCTTAAGAACCAACTGCCCCCGTCAGTGGAGTCCCCCCCCTTCTTTGAGGGACTCGAGGTTCACGAAAAATGCCAACAAGAGCCTCGGCGGCTCTAAATCAATGTCCTTGCGCTGGAGGGGAGGGGCGGGCACCGGCAATATGCCCCGACGCCCCCCTCTCCTCCAAGCTGCACCGGAGCCCCACTCACCGGTTCTCCTGCAGCGGGTGGCTGCTTCACGAGAGCTCCCGCTCCTCGGGGCTCTCTGCACACTTCTCCCCTCTCTCCTGGGCTCTCCCTCGCTTTGGGAGCCTGGGGGGGGGGGGGAGGAAAGACGCCGGCTTCTCCCCTCACCGGAGCGCGGGTGGCCTCCCGTCCGCTTCCGGTTGCCTCTCTGTTCTGCCCCCCGGCCTGCCTGACTTCCGGGTTGAGGCTGCGGGGGCGGGACTTCCGTCGGGCCGTGCTCGGATTGGCCGGCCGACCAACCACTTCCGGGTCGTCGCGGGCAGTGCGTTCCAGGCACTTGTAGGCGGGGATCAATTTACCGAGGGGTGGGCTCCCTTGAAGTAAAATCGATAAATGGCGGCAAGGTCCCTGGCAGGATGGGCACCTGCCAGGCGACAAAATACTCGAAAATAAGCGAGGTGGCACTCGCTTGGGGCAGACAATGCCGGGTGGGCACCAGCCTCTGCAGACAAAGCGCTCCCAGCGCTAGAGGGGTGACCACAGCGCTCCCAAGCGCTACAGGGCAAAAATGCAGCGCTCCCAGGCGCTAGAGGGGAAGGTACAGCGCTCCCAAGCACTGCAAGTCAAATAAAAGCGCTTCCAGGCGCTAGAAGCACAGAAGGGCTTCAGTAAGTCTTTTCAGGCAGGGGGGGGCAAGGCTGGGCCCAGAGCCAGCTCACTGGGTCTCCAGGCAGGGAGACACTCCAAGTGGCGGTCCTCTGGCCCAGCAACAGCAGCAGCCCCCTCAGGCAGGATCCTGGAAGAGAACCCCTTCATGGGGACACAGCCCCATTTTTATACAGCTAAATCCTTTGTTTGGAGGTGCAGGGTGGGGGTGAAACCAGTCGCAGCTGGTTTAGGAGTACCCTTGATGGCCCAACCACCACTTTCTTTCACTGGGGAGGCTAGGGTCGTTAGACACACCACAGGGGGGCGGAGCCAGCATTGTGTGGGGAAAACCCAGCCCATCCAGGACACAGGTACACTCCTCCCACACATCACTCATGCTAATCTCACACTCACCACCGGGCAGACCCATCCAGACTTCCTGGAGCCTGGCATGCCAGCTAGCTCCAGCCAATCACGCTCCAGCACCCTCACTGCACACACACATCAATGTCCAAAAGTAGCACTTCCTTTCTTGACACATACAAGCCACACATACCATCGTGCAGCATTCATTCTCACGTGTTCACACATACCAAACTCGAGCCTGCACTCCCCACACATCAGGAACTACCAGGGACACACACATTCCCCATGCATTCCTATGGGAGGGCAGGAGAGCCATACTACACGCACGCACTTTCACTCTGTGACCCAGGGAAAAGTGCGCAGAGACTCAAAAATCACTAACAGAGGGTCACAAATAAAAGCAAAAATATTAGGGGGGGACCCGCCCTAAGGGCCAAGTCCAACAGAGATGCATCACGTTGTAAAGCCCTGCACCATCAGGGGCTTTCCGGCACAAAGGAGGGCGTTCCTGCGCAGGAACGCATCCTAAAAGTGGCTGAGGGAAATCTACAAGATTTCAATCAGTCACTTTTCGGACAATGATGCGTGACTCAAACTCTGCGCCTGCTTGAAGCAGACGTACGGCTTGACGCAGCATTGGGGAGATAGGGCACCCCAGAGCATTGCTGGATCTGCGCCATCGTTGCGAAGCAACTCCAGCAATGCGCCGCCTTTACGGCAAAGATGCGTAACGCTTCTGTGACGTTTTGGGCCCATGGTGCACCGCATTGTAAATACGGCGCACCATGAGTGGTGGTGGCGTGGCACACAATTACTGGTGCATCCCTGCTACTTTGCAGGGATGCGCCGGTAATTAAAAATCTGACCCTTAGTGTCTAGCATTACGTAGTTCTTTAAACTACACCAATACATAATTTCTCAGGCCAATGAAATGAACAGAAAATAGAAAACAAATAAGCATAGTAGCAACGCTACTGAGAAGGAGAGCAGTGCACCTGAAATGCACAGAAGAGTTTGAAATATAATTTACCTACAATGTAATCAGCAGCATTATTGCTCTTGGTAAAAAACAAAAATGTGCAATATAATAACACACAGAGCAGGAGAAAACAGAGTAGTGAAGAAATAGCTACTACTACTCACCAAGCCCGGGGATCTCGAGGACGAGCAGGTCGATCAAGTCGCGTTCCCGGTCCAGGAGATCCGTCCAACGGTGGGTGGCCTGGTTGTAGGTGCGCCGGACCCGAGAGTGTTGGTACATGGGCCGGCACACCTTCTCCCACCGCTTCCGGCACTCCCGGATCCCGTAGCCGCTAGCGATCTTGCCGCCTGCCATGATGGTCCTGGGGAGGCGGCGCTGGACATAAAACACTAGTGCGGCCACCTCCTCTGCGCTAAAGATCTCCCGGGCTGTGACTGTCTCCCCCCTCAAACGCCAG
Organism: Lissotriton vulgaris; assembly: GCF_964263255.1. NCBI lineage: Eukaryota > Metazoa > Chordata > Amphibia > Caudata > Salamandridae > Lissotriton > Lissotriton vulgaris. The sequence goes on along the minus strand of NW_028248779.1, from coordinate 58,042 downwards.
CACGGGAGCTGGGCACGGGTTGCGGGACCCTTCCCCTTCTCAGGCTGCTTCCCGGCTCCCTTTACCATGATCTCGGCAGAAAGGAAGGTAAATAATAAAGAAGAAATAGAATAGGGAAGAAGAAAAGAAAAGAGTTTAAAAAAGTAGTTTAAAATTACCCAAAAGTAGCAGAAAACACAAAAATATAGAGCTAGAAAAATAGAGGGATAGATAATAAGTAAAAGAGATTATATAAAACTTCAAACAAGCAAAGGATGGCAGAGATTGACAGAGGATACAGAAAGCATGCCCAGAACCATAGCAATGAATGAAAAACAAGATGGCCGCGCCCGTTCACGACCGCGTGGGTAAGTTTGCGCGAGATTTTCCTCGCGATCACACGCAAACTTGTACTAGCGAGCCGCACACTTTGCGAGATTACACATAGCGCCCGGAAACGGAAATACGTCACGCAAACATGATGGCCGCGCCCGTGAACGACCTTGAAGGTAACTTTACGCCGTTGCGCTACAAGCGGCTCGCTAAAACGCACAAAACCTTGCGAACTAACACGCCACAAAAAACAAATCGCATAATCGCGGCTTCCGAATTCGATCTCGCGCAAATTTGGGCCCCGCGAATCCCGCGAAATAGCAGAAAAACAATTTTTGCAAAACTGAAAGCACTCAGCAGGTGCAAAAGTTCAACCTCATCATTAGTAACCATTCCCTGTAGTGCTTCCTGAGGGCCCCCTCCAGGGTTCAGTTGCCTACTTGCAACTATTCTATGACCCTGCTCTGATCCTCACAGCAGGGTCATAGAATAGCTACAAGTAGGCCAAAAAAGGTCCTGTGAAAAAAAAATGCACTGCAACAGAAAGCAATTACAGATAAGGAAGCAGGTGCCAGACTCATTGACACATTAATCAACCCCAAATTAATTCATGTCAGTTGAAGCAGGGCAGGTGTGCTTTTCCCCCCATAATCTACAGTGATGAATCAGAGGGTGGCAGTGATGTACCAGAGGGTGGCATGGGTGAACCAGAGGGTGGCATGGGTGGACCAGAGGGTGGCAGTGCTGAAACAGTGGGTGCTGTGATGAACCAGACGTAGAAACAACATAGTCGCGACCGTTGCGACCCGACAAGTAAGTTCACATTTGCGAACTGGTACAAAAGCCTTGCGAACTGGCAGACACCCTTGCGAACACAAAAAAAAAGAAAAAATCCGCAAATTCGCGAGAGTTCACGGATTTTGCGGATTGCGAACTTGTGAGTACGCAAATTTGCGAACCGCGAATTCGCAAAATTCGCCCATGCTTACTAATAACCCATATCAACACTCATGTAGCTAGTCACCAACCCATGCAGCCACTTATACACAAAGTAAGACACTGATACAGATATTTACATATTCAAACATTACTCGCTAATACATGTAATCACTAACATACACTTAATAAGTCAGTTATACAATCATTTTTACAAAAAAAACATCAGTTTAGACACTTATTTACACATTTATTCTTCCATCGACCTTTAGATATACATATATAAAACATATTTATTTTTCAGAAAGACACACATTCACTGGATGATGTCATCAGTGATATCATCAGTGATGTCATTTGAGATGTCATCAGTGATGTCATGAGTGATTTCACTGACCATGTCATGAGTGATGTAATATGTGACGTCATCAGCAGTGCATTGCGGGCGTGTGAGTTATAGTTAACTATAACGGGGAATTTCAATGGTTTTGTATGAGTGAAATGCCCAGCTAACTATAACATGTGTGAAACCTATGGTTTTTCAGTGAATTTCTAAGGTTTTTTTAAATGCTAATTTTGAACTATAACGTGTTTGAAACCTATGTTTTTTTTCAGTGGAGATATATATATATATATATATATATATATATATATATATATATATATATATATATATATATATATATATATATACATATATATATATATATATATTACCTACTGGCGATAGCCAGTAGGTATATATAGTTAGGATTTTTTCTCTATGGAACTTTTGAAAATTCTATGTCTAATAACTTTGGCGTTTGTGGACGGAATCGGCTGAAATTTTCAGGAAAATGGCACATTTTGTTTCTGAGCAGCCCCTGAAAATGTGGGGGGGTTCCGTCAAGGGGGGGCCGAGAAAAAAGGGGGGTCCCAAAACGCGTTTTTCCCATTCATTTTTCCATAGGGCCTTTGGCCTCACTTTTAGCTCAAACGGCTGAATGGATTTACACGAAACTTGGCAAAATTATAGGGACTGTTAGCCCGATGTGCCTTTGCTGGGTCTCAATATATGTGCTCCAGTGGATTTTGAGAAATTAACGTTTAAAAAAACAGATATATCTGTGACAGCGTCCCAGATAGCGCACCAGATCGCGTACTTTTCGCGTAACGGAGCTTTGCGTAGCGAAGCTGATTGGCTCTCCGGTGCCTGTCAACATTCTAAACAGTCCGGTGCGGCCGCCATCTTGTCTCTCAGCAGGATCGAGAGACAAGAGGAGGAGAAAAACGAAGGGGGAATTTAATGAAAGGGGGCAAGTAGATCCTTCTTGACCCCCTAGGAATGATGTTGGGGTTATTAAAGGGTCCCGTGGGGCAAATAATAAAATTTTGATTTTTCGCGGCAGAAGCGCTTCTCGGTTCGCGAACCGGGTCGCAAACTGGTAGCGAAACGTGAATTCGCCATTTTGTGTTTCGATTTAATTAAATTACTAGGTATAAGGGGGTACGGGAGACGGATCCTGACCCCTTATGTTTTCTGAGGGTGGCTGAGGAGGCTCATATATGTTGATACATGTCTTCCAGCGGCTGTGCGTGAGCGTTTTTTTTTTTTGCTGCGTGACGTCTGTTAACGTTTGATTCGATGGAAATCAGGAACTGTGGACCGCCATTTTGTCACTGCGAGTAAATATTTTGTTAAAAATAATTGTTATAAATTAATCCTTATTGATAAACATTGTCTGCGCCATCTTGCCTTTTTTGCAATGCCACACTTTTGCTGAGCACGGCAGCCATTTTAGATGCCTTGACCAGACCCACTCTATGCACGCTGCCGATCCTCAGCATGGCTCCCCACCCTCGCAAGCATCTCCCCCACGCACTAGTCACCCCCGCTCTCTCTCTCATGCATGGGCCAGAAACCTCCTCCCATCTGCGCTGTTCGTGAGCGGTTTTTTTTTTGTTGCTGCGTGACGTCTGTTAACGTTCGATTAGATGGAACTCAGGAACTGTTGACCGCCATTTTGTCACTGCGATTAAATATTTTGTTAAAAATAATTGTTATAAATTAATCCTTATTGATAAACATTGTCTGCGCCATCTTGCCTTTTTTGCAATGCCACACTTTTGTTGAGCACGGCAGCCATTTTAGATGCCTTGACCAGACCCACTCTCTGCACACCGCCGATCCTCAGCATGGCTCCCCACCCTCGCAAGCATCTCCCCCATGCACTGGTCACCCCCGCTCTCTCTCTCATGCATGGGCCAGAAACCTCCTCCCATCTGCGCTGTTCTTCTCTGAGAATCACACCCTGTGTCCGCCCGACACCTCTCTTTCACCCTATTCACTACCGCACCCTCTGACACTGCTCTTCCTCTGTGTCCGATTGTCCAGGCCGGTCCCAGGCTATCACGTAGCCCTGCAGGTGTAGTTTATGGCCCCAGCTGTAGAGAATCACCCCTCTTCAAAGGAGTTACAGTAGATCAAGGCCCCCACCCGATGAGATCCGTCACACCACACGCGTTCCTACTATCTGATAACCATCCTGTATTGTGCTTAGGGAGGGGATTCTCACTGTGAGGGTGTGTGGGTCCGAGCCTGAAGCGGAAGATTCCAGGGATGCCTCTTTGTACATCAAAGTTTTTACAATTATGTGTCACATTAAAAATATATAGCACTCCAACAAAGTAGTAGGATTATAACATTTTAATAACTTATAAATATATACAACGCAACAAAAACAGTAAATACATTTGAAAAAATTTAAAAAAAGAAGCAACAATGGTCAGTAGCTGTGTTTTGTGCGAATAGTCCCAAGGCAGCACAACGTGCTGAGTTCTGGACGGCACCCAGGTGATGTTACCTGGGTGCCGCACTGGTTTTTGGTATCCTACAATGCAGCTCCGAAAACGGCGTGGGGTGTCCCGGGTGGTGCGGGGGAGGCCTCGTCAGTAGCGGTCTGTTGTGCGAATAGTCCCAAGGCAGCAGAACGCACTGAGATGTGGATGGCAACCAGGTGATGTCCAGTAAGTTGCCGCACTGGTTTTGGCATCCTACAATGCTGCTCCGAAAAACGGCGTGGGGCGCCCCCATTGGAGGCGGCGTGAACGGGCCTCCCCAGGTGGAGGCTCGTCTGCTGTACTGGGGCGCCCCTTTACCGTTTCAGTTGCCATTCCGCCCGCTTTTGCTACACTGTGCCTCATCCTCCATTCAGCTGTTTATCGCCCGCTCTTACGGCTACAGCGTCTCGCTCACCATGTAGTTGAGTTGCGCCCACTCTTGCGGTGCAGCGATAGGCGGCTGCCACAGGACTCTTAAAATGGCGGACGGCTCTTCGGATTTGGGCCTGGTCCACTAAAATGGCCCTGGGACACCTTGGAACTCGGATGTGCCCTGAGCCTTGAAGATTTTACAAAAGTCTTGGGGGCCCCCGACTCCTGCAGGCTTCCGGTGGGGAGCGGCTGCCATGATTGCTCGCGGAATGACCACGACGGAGCCACGAGATGGTGGTGGTCTCATGCTGACGCCAGCTTCAGTCTGAAACATCCAGAAACAAGGTGGGGCTTTCATCGTTTGGGAAAAAAAAATGTTTCAATCCAATGAAAAGTGTTATTTTTAGGTCATATGATCAAGCCTTCTATCATTAGGAAACCAAAAGTAAAATGAACCAATGAAAAGTTTTATAAACAAGTCACATGACCTGTTATGCTTACGTTACGCGCTGCTATAAAAAGCGTAGAAAATCCGTTGGCACGTGAGGCGGCGTCAGTAGCGGACCGATGTGCGAATAGGCCGAAGGCAGCACAACGCGCCAAGATCCGGATGGCACCGAGGTGGTGTTCAGCAAGTTGCCGCACTGGTGTGGCCATCCTACAATGCTGCGCCGAAAGTCGGCGTGGGGCGCCCCGTTGGCCTGTGAGGTCGCGTCACTCAGTGGGGGCTGTTTGAGGATCTGACTGCATTGGAAAGCAAGGTGATGCTGTGCGACGCCCCCAAGATGGAGGCTCCTCGGCTGCAGTGGGGCGCCCCTTGGTGTTTCACTCGCTATCCAGCTGAGTTGCGTCCTCACTTGCGGCTACAGTAGGCCGAAGGCAGCACAACGTGCCGAGATCTGGATGGCACCGAGGTGGTGTCTAGCAAGTTGCCGCACTGGTGTGGCATCCTACAATGCTGCGCCGAAAGTCGGCATGGGGTGCCCCGTTGGCTTATGAGGTGGTGTCAGTAGTGGACCGATGTGTGAATAGGTCGGAAACCAGCACAAGGCGCCAAGATCCGGATGGCAAGTCCTGGATGTTGAGTGCCATAGTTGAGAGATCTGAGCAGTGCTTGTAACACTGTCTGAAGCTTATTTGCACCTGCTGCAGCTTCACTATTGCCCTGGTGTGGCCAAAGATCGCCCATGACATAGGCGGCCGGCTCCCGAGGTCCGGCGGAACTTTTTTCCTTTTCCTTTCTGCATCTTGTCCCACAATCCGTTTGACCTGAAGACACGACCAGGTCCCTGAATGTGTGCAGGGGGACGCTATTGATTGAATCAAAATGGCGGCTTCACACAAAGCTGACTCAAGCGTTGCTGGTGATGCTATACAGACAAAAACTGGTTTTCAGTTTGTACATTCTTCAGGATTTTTCCATCCAAGGCTGGTTGAGAGTTTGTAGAACAATGGCTTTAGATCTTGCCCTCCCCTCTTTTGACTGTTGGTTCTTGTTGCCTATCTCTTCTGTTGTCATTTAACTGAACCTTTTTTGACTGCCGAAAGGAGTTCTGGTCCGACCGCTGGTTGGTGGAGACATTTTGACTATATCCTGGACCTGCCCGGCCTCGCCCAAAATGGCGCTGGTATAAATGGGACTCGTAACTCCTTGTTGTGTACTGGTTGCAAAACCTTGATATCACGAGATACGTATGCAGTTTTGAAGCACATGGCGGGCGGGGACGAGAACTGATTGAATATTTCGACATCCTTATTGATATTAAGTTCTGATGTGTTATTGATTACTGTACTATTGTAAGTTGGAATTAACGTCACCCATGGTACTTGCCCGCAAATGTATATCTAGAAAATTTTATTGTAAGTGGCCCTGTCGTATTTTAATTACAAAATGTACGTCCACCGATTCCGCAACTGTTAGACACCTTAGTTCTTGCAACCTAATGGCCCGCTCGCTACGTTCCTCTACAGTGTAAATGTCTCCTCATCATATACGATTCCAGTTTGCTCCGTGGCCGGCCCACGTGGTTATAGGCCCGTATTTGTATACTGACATTTTCACAATAAAGGTTTTTAAAACAAAACATGGTAGTAGTATTTACATTGGTAAAGTTTTTAATTTTAGTCACTGTTTTCGAATCAGTAAAAGGCAAGTGAAATAAAGCAGTCCAATTACATGACGGATAAAAGGTATAATACGCAGGAACGCAGTTAAGATAAATGGTCAAGGGCTGTTGTGTTTTTTACTCCTGCAACATAAAGTGATCGATAAGAATCTGATATTCAGGCGTATCGGCGACTAAGACAGCAGGCCGAGCATCTTTTGCTCAACGGCTCCGTCATGGGACGAAGAAACGTCCTTTTGCTAGAAAAAAGAATATATTTTACTTGCAGGACAGTTGTACATTTTCCGGGAAAGTACATTAGCCTGGAACATTATAACATATATGTTTAAGAAAAAATAATGTTCGAAAGCAATAAAAAGCGTACTTTTTAGGTCATATAACCAAGCCTTTCATCATTAGAATAACAAAAGTAAAATGAACCAATGAAAAGTTTTATAAACAAGTCACATGACCTGTTATGCTTACGTTACGCGCCGCGCCCCGGATCGCTTCCGGGAAGCTGCGCTTCGCGCACCGGAGCACTTCCGGGTGCGCTAACGCGGCGTGTCATATAACGCATTACGCGACAACGTAGGTCCAGAATATAGTCAAAATGTCTCCACCAACCGGCGGTCGGAACACAACCCCTTTCAGCAGTCTAAACAGTTCTGTTAAATGACAAGAGAAGGGACAGGCAACAAGAACCATCAGTCAAAGAGGGAAGGGCAAGTTCTTCCCTACCGGGTCACGTTGGGGCGCTACCGGAACTGATCGAATTGGTAGTCTACAGTGTTTCTGGATGTTTCAGACTGAAGCGGGCGTCAGCAAGAGAGCACCACCATCTCGTAGCTCAGTCATGGCCATTCCACGAGCAATCATGGCAGCCGCTCCCCACCAGAAGCCTGTGGGAGTCGGGGCCCCCAAGACTTTTGTAGAATCTTCAAGGCTCAGGGGACGCTTTCGAGAGTGGGGCCCAAGCCCTAGTAGACAAGCGTCCGAGTTCCAAGGTGTCCCAGGGCCATTTTAGTGGATCACGCCCAAATCCTATGAATTCCGGCCGCCATTTTGGGAGTTCTGTGTCAGCCGCCTATCGCTGCATCGCAAGAGCGGGAGCAACTCAACTACATGGTGAGCGAGACGCTGTAGTCACAAGAGCGGGCGGTAAACAGCTGAATGGCGGAAGAGGCACAGTGTAGCAAAAGCGGGCGGAATGGCAACTGAAACGGTAAAGGGGCGCCCCACTACAGTGTGTCTTCAGGTCAAACGGATTGTGGGACAAGGTCCAGAATGGAAGAGTCATCAAAAGGCAAAAAGTTCCGCCGGACCCCGGGAGCCGGCCGCCTATGTCGGGGGCGATCTTAGGACACACCAGGGCAACACGACTTGGGGAGGGGGCAGGAGCCAAGCGCCCCCTCCCAGTCCGCGCCACCACACCGTATGTTGAAAATCTGAAGCCATCGTTCTACAAACTCTCAACCAGCCTTGGATGGAAAAATCTTGATGAATGTACAAACTGAAAACCAGTTTTTGTCTGCATAGCATCAGCAGCAACGCTTGCTATCAGAGTGCATGAGTTTCATGCTCGATCGATTGAGCTAGCCGGATCAGGCAACAAAAAGTATAAAATAGTTATGTAAATAGTTATTTAATAAAATGTTTTACCGTTACTTTGCTGGTGTGTTGTATATATTTATAATATTTGCATAGAGTTTATCGTTATTTTGGGCGGGGTGGGTGGCGGAGCCGAGCTGTCTTGCAGCCCTCATGGTGTGGAGCTCAGTTCATCTCACTATTTTCGTATTTCTCATGAAGGGTTGTTCCTAATGTTTCTATTTTAGCGAGGTCAAAAAGAGATCCCATTAGTGGCCTACTGATTTTGCTCGATTACCTTTGTTTTTTTACACGATTTTTCACTATCTGCAAAGACTAAACAGAGTATTGCGACTTTGTGCTTGTTTGTAAATAGAGAATGAACCAAAGAGAATCAATTCTAAAACAGTAAATGCTTGGATAACAATCAATCAAATGGAGAGACAAGCAGGCACGACGGATTACAACGGGGGCAAAGGCCTGCGTTAACTACCCTTCACTATCTGCAAAGAGAGAGTACTACTAAGAGAAAAGAGGGGGGGGGGCAGTGTTCAAAACACATCAGCGTGCATAAACACGAAAAAGTTTTGACCTATCACGTACTTGACATTTGACAGCTTTTGATATTTGCTATTAAAAAAACATTGAAATTCACTGAAAAAACCATAGGTTTTAGGCCATATATAGTTAGAGATTAGCATTTACAAAACCTTAATTTACTCGCACAAAACCATAGAAATTCGCATATATAGTTAGATGCAATAACTATATATCGCGCACCCGCAACCCACTGCTGATGATGTCACATATTACATCATTCATGACATGGTCAGTGACATCACTGATGACATCACTGATGACATCTCAAATTACATCATTCATGACATGGATGTCATTTGAGATGTCATCAGTGATGACACTGACCATGTCATGAATGATGTAATATGTGACATCATCAGCAGTGGGTTGCTGGTGCGCGATATATAGTTATTGCATCTAACTATATATGCGAATTTCTATGGTTTTGTGCGAGTAAATTAAGGTTTTGTAAATGCTAATCCCTAACTATATATGGCCTAAAACCTATGGTTTTTTCAGTGAATATATATATATATATATATATCCTCCTATTTTGGTTCACAGCGTCCGGGACTCGCAGCGCTCAGCGTTGGGTTCGTTCTCCCTGCGGCTGAACCACGTCGCTCTTAAATTGCACACAAACCCCCTTGGAAGAGGGATTCACGGGACGAACTCATGTACTTAAAGGATTTTACTCTTTTTTATTCAATTTTTTAGCCTTCAGATAGTATAAATGCAGCAAAGGGACAAACACTAATCCACGCGTTTCGGGAGCACCTCTCCCTTGCTCACGATCACCTGATCAATCAATCAATCAATCAGTGACACTTGTAAAGCGCGCTACATACCCGTAGGGTCTCAAGGCGCTTGGGGGGGGGGGGTGCCGCTACTGCTCGAACAGCCAGGTCTTCAGCTTCTTCCTGAAGGAGAGGTGGTCTTGGGTCCGGCGCAGGTCGGGCGGGAGGGAGTTCCAGGTCTTGGCGGCCAGGTAGGAGAAGGACCTTCCTCCTGTAGTCGCTCTTCGGATGCGGGGGACGGCGGCGAGGGCGTGGTTGGCTGATCGGAGGTGGCGTTTGGGAGCGTAGAAGTTGACTCGGCTGTTGAGGTAGCTCGGGCCTTGGTCGTGTAGGGCTTTGTGTGCGTGGGTGAGGAGGCGGAAGGTGATTCTCTTGTTGATGGGGAGCCAGTGGAGGTCTCTCAGATGTCCGGAGATGTGGCTGGATCGTGGGATGTCGAGGATGAGTCTGGCTGAGGCGTTTTGGATCCGCTGGAGCCTCTTCTGGAGCTTGGCGGTGGTCCCGGCTTAGAGGGCGTTGCCGTAGTCCAGTCGGCTGGTGACGAGGGCCTGGGTGACGGTCTTCCTGGTCTCTGTGGGGATCCACCAGAAGATCTTCCGTAGCATGCGTAGGATGTTGAAGCACGCCGAGGAGACGCTGTTGACTTGCCTGGTCATGGAGAGGGAGGAGTCCAGGATGAAGCCCAGGTTTCGTGCATGGTCTGTCGGTTTGGGTGCGGTGCCCAGGGCGGGAGGCCACCAGGAGTTGTCCCAGGCGGAGGGTGAGGAGCCCAGGATGAGGACCTCCGTCTTGTCCGAGTTCAGTTTCAGGCGGCTGGTCGTCATCCACTCGGCAACCTCTCTCATCCCTTCGTGTAGGTTGGCTCTGGCGGCGGCGGGGTCGTTGGTCAGGGAGAGGATCAGCTGGGTGTCGTCGGCGTAGGAGATGATGCTGAGGTGGTGTTTGCGTACGATGGCCGCGAGGGGGCTCATGTAGACGTTGAAGAGGGTGGGGCTCAGGGATGAACCTTGGGGGACGCCGCAGATGACTTCGGAGGCCTCTGACTTGTGCGGTGGTAGGCGGACTCGCTGTGTTCTTCCGTCGAGGAAGGAGCTGATCCATTCCAGCGCCTTGTCCTGGATTCCGATGTTGCTGAGGCGCTGTATTAGGGTGCGGTGGCAGACCGTGTCGAATGCCGCGGAGAGGTCTAGGAGGATGAGGGCCGCTGTTTCTCCGTTGTCCATCAGGGCTCGGATGTCATCGGTGGCGGCGATGAGGGCGGTCTCGGTGCTGTGTTTGGCTCGGAAGCCGGACTGTGAGGGGTCGAGGGATCCATTCGTCTCGAGGAAGGCGGCCATCTGCTTGTTGACGGTCTTCTCGATGACTTTGGTTGGAAACGGGAGAAGCGAGATGGGGCGGTAATTCTTGAGGTCGGTGGGGTCCGCTGTTGGTTTCTTGAGTAGAGCGCTGAGTTCGGCGTGTTTCCAGCTTTCGGGGAAGATGGCGGTGTCGAAGGATGTGTTGATGATGTCTCGCAGGTGGGGTGCGATGACAGCGTCGGCCTTGTTGAAGATGTGGTGAGGGCAGGGGTCGGTTGGTGATCCGGAGTGGATGGAGTTCATCGTGCGGATGGTGTCTTCGGTGCTGATCGGGGTCCAGGCGTGGAGGGTGGTGGTGGGGGGGGGTGGCTGGTCGGTCGTGGTTGGTTGTTGAAGCTGCTGTGTATGTCCGTGATCTTGTTGTGGAAGTATGAGGCGAGGGAGTTGCAGAGGTCTTGCGATGGGGTGATGTCGTTGTTTCCTGCGCTGGGGTTGGAGAGCTCTTTCACGATGTTGAAGAGTTCCTTGCTGTTGTGTGCGTTGTTGTCCAACCGGTCCTTGAATGCTGTTCTCTTGGCGGCGCGGATCAGCTGGTGGTGTTTCCGGGTGGCAAGTTTGTAGGAGGTCCTGTTGTCCGGTGTCGGTTCCCTTTTCCAGACTTTCTCGAGGGCTCGGCAGTTCTTCTTGGAGCTCTTGAGTTCGTCGGTGAACCATGGGGCCTTCTTGCTGCCGGGTCTGCTAGGCGGGGTCCTCAGCGGGGCGAGCTCGTCTGCGCAGTTGCTGATCCACTTCGTGATGTTCTCGGCGGCCTGGCTGGGGTTCGCTGAGCTGGCAGGAGGGTGTTGGCTCAGGGAGGTGGCGAGCTGGTCTGTTGTGATCTTGTTCCAGCTTCTGCGGGCGGTGTGTTGCTGGTGTTGGTGGGTCGTCGTTCTCTTGAAGGTGAAGTGGACGCAGCTGTGGTCCGTCCATTGAAGCTCTGTGGCGTGGCTGAAGTCGATGTCTGTGCTGGATGAGAAGACGGCGTCGAGTGTGTGTCCGGCGAGGTGGGTGGGGGTGGACACCAGTTGCTTGAGTCCCAGGTTGGCGAGGTTGTCGAGCAGGGTGCTGGTGTTGCGGTCGTTGTTGTTCTCCAGATGGAAGTTGAGGTCTCCCAGGAGGATGTAGTCAGCGGAGGGGAGGGCATGCGGGCTGATGAAGTCGGCGATGTCCTCGCAGAATTGCGTGCGTGGTCCAGGGGGTCGGTAGATCAGGGTGCCTCTGAGGGTGGTGTTCGGGTTGGTGTGGATCTGGAAATGCAGGTGTTCGGCGCTGGTCAGGGTGTTGTCGGTGCTGGTCGAGAGGCGGATGGTGTTCCTGTGGATGATGGCGATGCCTCCTCCCATCTGGTTGGCGTTTCGGTCCCTCCGGACGATCTTGTAGCCCTCTGGGATAGCGATGGCAATGTCGGGAGCTGACGAGGCGTTCATCCAGGTCTCCGTGAGGAAGGCAACGTCAGGGGCTGTTGTGTCTAGGAGGTTCCAGAGTTCGATGGCGTGTCTGTGGACGGAGCGGGTGTTGAGCAGGATGCACTTGAGGTGGGTGCTGCTGGAGTTCGACTTGGCGGGCGCTGGTGCGGGGCTGGTCCGGATGCAGGAGAACTTGCAGGCGTGGCAGCAGAACGGGCCGTGGGTGCGTCTTGGGGTGGCTTGGTGGCAGTCTGGGAGTCGGCCGGTGTTGAGAGCGATGAGGGTGGCGGCGGAGTACGTCAGGCGGGACGGTCGGGGTCCTCGTGGGCCAGGGGTCCTGGCGCTGGTCGCGATCCGGTCGCGGACGGGCGCAGACGGGCTTACCTTTGGCGCGCCTTCGGCGCACAATCGGCGCGCCCGCTGCGCGTGACCGCTGCGCGTTCGCACGGTCGCCATTTAAGGCGAAGTGCGCGGGTGGGCGGGGCAGCTGGGAGGCGGGAGCGGGGAGGGATACAGAAGGCAAAAGGGGCGGGGACAGGCGGCGGTGGCGGGAAGGGAGGGCGGGGGGCGACGCGGTAGGCGGACAACAAGGAAGGAGAGATAACACGGAAGGAAAAGTAAAACAGGCACAAAAAAGTGTAAAAAAACGGGGAAAAACAGAGTTTACACACAGTTTACTAAACAAGCACAATAAACAGTCAAAACAGGAAAACAAAGCACTCGCAGCGGCGGCAGCCGGCAGACGAGGCAGCAGCGAGGGAGAGGGCAGGCAGGGGCACACGCAGCAGCTGGTGGCCGTGCGGCGCGGGGGTGTCCCACAACCTGATCACAGTAAGTTAGTCATTTTAAAGTTACAGTGTAACCATTCCCGCTCAAAGTGCATATTGTCTCTAGGCATTCTGGAGGTTGCAGTTTTAGTTCAATTCATATATTATTTTTCGACTTTCAACATAATCACATCTTGTTTTTCAGTTCATTTGCGCTATATTTATAATATTTACATGAGAATATGTGCATTTTTTTAATTATCCAACAATTCTCGGTTTTTGTAGTTTTTTGATTCCAGCATAATCTTTTCCCTTTGGTGGGAAGTGATCCTATTAAATCAACAATCTTCTCTGTCAATTTTTTGCTGAAAAGTTTTTCTCTTTTTTTTTTTTCTCTTTTTTTGAGAATTATTTTGTTGGATCCATTTCACTGTGAATTTTAACCAAGTTTATTCTTCTAAAAATTTTTAATCTGAGTTTTGGACGGTGCGAGTTACTTCATTACTCCTTTTCTTAATTCAAAGATGTATATAAGTTCTTCCAACTGGTTGAGGCCATACGGGTGCATTGTCCTTAACTTGATGATGTATTTTGATTCCTTCCGGCGAAGTTCCTTCTCTCTGTCTCCACCTCTTTTCATTTGTGGGACTGTGTCTATTCCAAATAATTTTAGTTGTTTCCAGTCCCCTTGGTGCTGCTGTTCCATATGTTTTGCGATAGCGTTGGCCCGGTCTTTATGTACCATCGCTCTTACGTGTTCCAACACTTGCTTTTTTAGCTCACAAATTGTGCTGCCCAAGTACTGCAGTGGACACGGGCACTGAACTATGTATACAACATATTGTGTCTTGCACGTTATTAGTTGTCTGATCTCCCACGATTTTCCATTTTGCAGTTGGAAAATTTTTGTTTGTTTCGCTATCTGGCACACCTTGCACATGTGGCATTTCACAAATCCTTTTGTTTTAAGCCAATCCCCTTCTTTTTTCTTTGGCTTAAAGTGGCTATGGATGAGATGGTCCTTCAGATTCCGGGACCGTCTATATGTTACCACCGGATGTTTGCCCACTACTTCTTTGAGTGTATTATCCAGCTGAAGGATCTTCCAATTTTTCCTCAATATTTTCATGACTTGGTTACTCTCAACTGAAAAGTCCATTATTAAACGTATTGGTTCCTTCTCCATTACGTTTTTTCTTTGTTTTGGCAATAGACATTCCTCGCTTGGCTTTAGGTTGGCCTTTTCCCAACTTTTGAATACGATTTTGTTGTTATATTTCCTCTTTTTGAAGCGTTCCGCTGTTTGTTGGCCATGTTTTTGCCACTCCTCCTCTTCACTGCAGATTCGCCTTATTCTGAGGAACTCCCCAAAGGGGATATTTGATTTCAGGGATTCTTGGTGGTAGCTGGTTGCTTCTAACGTTGAGTTGGTGGCCGTACTCTTGCGATGCAAGGTTGTGTGGATTTGGTTGTCTCTGATGTAGATTTCTGTGTCCAGAAACACTACACAGTTTTTACTTGTTTCATAGGTGAATTTCAGTTGGGTAGTACTGTTGTTTAAGATTTCGAAGTAATCTCGAAATTCCTCTTCCGTGCCGTCTCATATAATAAAAAGATCATCTATAAATCTCTTCCACGTGATGATCTTGCTCAGAAATTCATAATTTTCAGCTCTCCACGCCACCTCCTTTTCCCAATATCCCATGGTCAGGCAGGCATAATTTGGACTGAAGGAAAAGCCCATCGCTGTGCCATTCCGTTGCCAGTACACCTCTTCTCCAAATAGAAAGATGTTTTTGTTGAGACAGATCTCAATCATCTGTTTCAACATGCTATTATGCTCATGATATTCAAAATTTCTTTCCTGTAAGAAGAAGCTAAACGCCTCTATGCCAAAATCATTCCCTATTGTTGTATATAAAGATACAACGTCAATTGTCACTAATTGGTAGGACTCCTGCCATGGTGTATTTTGTAGTATTTTTAGTATATCAGTTGTGTCTTGAATATAAGAGCTTAGCTGTTTTACATAGGGCTGTAAAAAGTGATCTATGAAATTTGCCACTGGTTCGAGCAGAGACCCTTTCGCCGATAGTATCGGTCGGCCCGGAGGTTTCCTTTGGTCCTTATGTAACTTGGGCAAAAAATAAATTGTTGCTGTTACAGGATGATTTACTGTTAGATATTTTCGTTCTTCTTCATTGATTTGTCCCTTCATTGTCCATTCATGACGTTTTCCATCCAACATTTCTTTTATTTCATTGGTAGGATTCCTTTTTAGTTTTTCACAGTAGACACCATTCCAAAGTTGTCTGTGGGCTTCCATTACATATGTAGCTTTGTCCTGAATCACAATATTTCCGCCCTTGTCTGCGATTTTAATTTCTATATTGTTGTCATTCATGAGATTTTTTAGGGCTTCTCTTTCATCTTTGGTTAGATTGTCTTTGTGTGTTCTACATTTCAATTTATACAGTTCCTCAATTACGGCTTCCTGGAATATATCCACTTTATTTCCCGGCAGCAATTGTGGGTAAAATTTTGATTTTGGTTTTAGCCCGCTTAGGCCGCCTCCTTTTTGTGCAATAGCTTCATCCAAGCTTATGTCATTCTCATCCATTGTATCCAGGTTAACTAATGTCAGGTAGCTTATAGCATCCTTAGCTTATAGCCCTCCAATATGCTCAGTCAGTTTACATTTTGATGCTGCATTTTGTTTTTCCATAAAATATTTCGCTAGTTTGATTTTTCGAAAATAGAGGTAAAGGTCTATTCTTACTTGTGCCAAATCCATTCTTTTAGTTGGGCAGAATTGTATTCCCTTTTTAAGAAGCATTGTCTCTGTATTTGTTATTTGGCGATTCAACAAGTTTACTACTTGGAGTTCATCCTTCACTTCCTCTTCAGGCGCATTTTCCCTGTCTCTGTTCCTATTTTCTCTGTGCTTGTTCCAGCACCTTTTGCCCCTTCTTGTGGGTTTCTTTGGTATCGTTGTCGTCCCCGTCCTCTTCTTCCTTGTTGATGGAACGTGGGGTGGGCTTGGTCCCATTGGCGTTGTTGTAGTACGAGGCGCATGTCCCCTAAAAAGAGTTTCTCTTTCTGTTTTCTTCCGTATCTTCGTTAGAAATTAATGATGAAGCGCTACTCGAGCAACTTGTAGCACTGCTCCAAGATAACTGTTCCTTTATTGCGAAATATTTTCGTGCGAATGTAAAAATTCGACCTTCCTCATAATCATTAGCATCCCTGATAAACTTGGAATGTTTTCTTTCTCTCACAGTCTCTTCATGTTTTTCTATTTGTGCCTCCAATTGCTCCTTGAATTTTATCATTTCATTAGATAGTTTCATTGCTGCTATATCCTTTTCCATTTCATTTCACTCATCCTTTATTTTGTTAAGGCTGATTTCTATATGTTTCACCAAAATTTCGATCAGTCCCAATGATGATTTCAAGATGAATTCACCCCATTCCTGCAGCAGTTCGTTTGAGGAGTCCTGATGGCTTGGCATTAGTGTAATCCTCAGCCCTAAAAATGCTACAAAATACACCATGGCAGGACTCCTACCTATTAGTGACAATAGACGTTGTATCTTTATATACAACAATAGGGAATGATTTTGGCATAGAGGCGTGTAGCTTCTTCTTACAGGAAAGAAATATTGAATATCATGAGCATAATAGCATGTTGAAACAGATGATTGAGATCTGTCTCAACAAAAACATCTTTCTATTTGGAGAAGAGGTGTACCGGCAACGGAATGGCACAGCGATGGGCTTTTCCTTCAGTCTAAATTATGCCTGCCTGACCATGGGATATTGGGAAAAGGAGGTGGCTTGGAGAGCTGAAAATTATGAATTTCTGAGCAAGATCATCACGTGGAAGAGATTTATAGATGATCTTTTTATTATATGGGACGGCACGGAAGAGGAATTTCGAGATTACTTCGAAATCTTAAACAACAGTACTACCCAACTGAAATTCACCTATGAAACAAGTAAAAACCGTGTAGTGTTTCTGGACACAGAAATCTACATCAGAGACAACCAAATCCACACAACCTTGCATCGCAAGAGTACGGCCACCAACTCAACGTTAGAAGCAACCAGCTTCCACCAAGAATCCCTGAAATCAAGTATCCCCTTTGGGGAGTTCCTCAGAATAAGGTGAATCTGCAGTGAAGAGGAGGAGTGGCAAAAACATGGCCAACAAACAGCGGAACGCTTCAAAAAGAGGAAAAATAACAACACAATCGTATTCAAAAGTTGGGAAAAGGCCAACCTAAAGCCAAGAGAGGAATGTCCATTGCCAAAACAAAGAAAAAACGTAATGGAGAAGGAACCAATACGTTTAATAATGGACTTTTCAGTTGAGAGTAACCAAGTCATGAAAATATTGAGGAAAAATTGGAAGATCCTTCAGCTGGATAATACACTCAAAGAAGTAGTGGGCAAACATCCGGTGGTAACATATAGACGGTCCCGGAATCTGAAGGACCATCTCATCCATAGCCACTTTAAGCCAAAGAAAAAAGAAGGGGATTGGCTTAAAACATAAGGATTTGTGAAATGCCACATGTGCAAGGTGTGCCAGATAGCGAAACAAACAAAAATGTTCCAACTGCAAAATGGAAAATCGTGGGAGATCAGACAACTAATAACGTGCATGACACAATATGTTGTATACATAGTTCAGTGCCCGTGTCCACTGCAGTACGTGGGCAGCACAATTTGTGAGCTAAAAAAGCGAGTGTTGGAACATGTAAGAGCGACGGTACATAAAGACCGGGCCAACGCTATCGCAAAACATATGGAACAGCAGCACCAAGGAGACTGGAAACAACTAAAATTCTTTGGAATAGACACAGTCCCACAAATGAAAGGTGGAGACAGAGAGAAGGAACTTCGCCGGAAGGAATCAAAATACATCATCAAGTTAAGGACAATGCACCCGTATGGCCTCAACCAGTCGGAAGAACTTTATATACATCTTTGAATTAAGAAAAGGAGTAATGAAGTAACTCGCACCGTCCAAAACTCAGATTAAAAATATTTAGAAGAATAAACTTGGTTAAAATTCACAGTGAAATGGATTCAACAAAATAATTCTCAAAAAAAGAGAAAAAAAGATAAAAACTTTTCAGCAAAAAATTGACAGAGAAGATTGTTGATTTAATAGGATCACTTCCCACCAAAGGGAAAAGATTATGCTGGAATCCAAAAACTACAAAAACCGAGAATTGTTGGATAATGAAAAAAATGCACATATTCTTATGTAAATATTATAAATATAGCGCAAATGAACTGAAAAACAAGATGTGATTATGTTGAAAGTCGAAAAATAATATAAGAATTGAACTAAAACTACAACCTCCAGAATGCCTAGAGACAATATGCACTTTGAGCGGGAATGGTTACACTGTAACTTTAAAATGACTAACTTCCTGTGATCAGGTGATCGTGAGCAAGGGAGAGGTGCTCCCGAAACGCGTGGATCAGTGTTTGTCTTTTTGTTGCATTTATACTATCTGAAGGCTAAAAAATTGAATAAAAAAGAATAAAATCCTTTAAGTACGTGAGTTCGTCCCGTGAATCCCTCTGCCAAGGGGGTTTGTGTGCAATATATATATATGTATATATATATATATATGTATATATAAATATATATATATGTATATATATATATATATATATATAAATATATATATATATATATACATATATATATATATATATGCATTTTACATAGTCTTTTGTATTTCACATGGTACAAAAATGGCTGAACGGATTTAAATTAAACTTGGTAGGATTAGGCATTATGGAACCAAGATTGAGTTGGGTACTATAGGTAAGTAGAGTGAGTATTTTTTTAACTTAGAAGGCTTTTTTAACTTAGTGATGTCTGATGCTGTGGTAGTACTGCAGAACATAGCGATGACATGAGATCATATGATTGGCTATTGTATTCCTTTAAAATAGAACAAGGAAACCCTCTTGTGTTTTGGGGAGAAGTTTGCTGGTGTTCCATGTTATACCTTAAAATGAGGTTGGGCAGTTTATCCACAGCAGAAGTTAGATTACCAGCAGCAACGTGGATCTTCATTCCTAACCTAAGGACTAAATATTACCACATTAGGCACCTGAGTGCGCAGCCTGAACAAAACTTATTCAGTGATTGAGAACTATACTTTTATAGATTCAGTTTGATAAATGGTAATTTTTGGTCAAATCATTACGCAAACATTCTTCGAAGACAGTCAATTCACTTATGGTGCCTTAGTGGCTCCATAAGTTGGTTCATTCTATCAATGAATGAACCAATGAATGAATGAAAATGAATCTATGATAATTTCGCCAGCACAACTGTTACTCCAAAGATGTCCTGTTGCAAGGTCCAGAAAAGGGAGACAAGCAGAAAAAATAGGTGTGGTCAGGTGGAGAACAACTGAGGCCCAGATTTACTAACATTTGATGTAGCGCAACGCAGCAAGACAGCTTGCTGTGCTGAGTCAAATGGAGAGAGCAGAAATGTGCCGTATCTATTAAGATAAGATACATTTCAGCTCTCGGCCTGTGCTGGCGTACATGGTACAGGAAAGACTGGTTTTGTGCAGGAAGGGACACGTTCCTGCACAAAAACAGCCCTCAGTTGCGGTCTGGGAGGTACTTTTAGGAGAGGACTAGATGGGAGATATTTACACACGCCGAGCCCCAAGGCTAATGCAGCACATGTAGAAAGAGGAAATGACGAGGGGAAATGAAGATATTTCTCCTCGTTACGCCTCTGCTGGAAAGGCGTAGCATTTTGACGCACTCCCAGGTTTATTATTCTTAGTAAATCTGGGCATTGTTGGAATAGAAATGTTTGAGCTGAATTCTTAATGCATTGCATATCTTAAGGTAGCATTCGCTGCACCATTTTGTTTTCAGCCATCATTTTGTGCCATGATCGTAACTAACTTCTGTCTCACTTTGTCTTTCTCAGCAGAAAGCATATGCAATATTTCTCTTGTATTTCTCCAAGGTGAAGCTTTGCTTTGCTAATGAATAGGCTGTTTTTGTCATCACATACCTTTTTCACTAGATAGGCCTGCTCCCACCCTTAGAGCGGCGGGCTCAGGCAGAGTAACCTTGACGCTGAGATAGCATGTACCTCAGCGTCATAGGATTGCAACCCATCCTTATGTATCTCCTTTGTTCACCAGCTGCCAACTGGAAATTTCCAGCCTGTGCGAGTTTTTAGTGTGTCTGAAGATGTACATTATGTGTTATCATATTGGCGGGGGTCAGTCCCTCTCTGCAGCAATCTAAGGAGGCTGGTCATACCGGACCCCACTCGAGAGTACTTCTAATAAATACCTTTGATTTGTATTGTCTACTGTCTGACCGACTCTTCATTTGTGATGAAGGCCGAGAGGTGGTCGTAAGTGACCCAGGTGGTCCTAATCGGGTCACTTCCTTCAGTTGGCGCCCAAACAGAGACTCCATTGGGTGACCAATCCCTGCCCGTGGATGGGTGAGGAGGTCTGGCCCAAATCAGATCGAATGACCTCTTGGCATCCCTGTACAAGAGAGTCTTGTACTCGCCGCTGCCCCGTCTGTCCGACCAGGCGGTGCCCCGACTGGGGTCCTGAATGGCCAAACCCTTGGATCTGACCACTTGGTCCGAAGAGTTGGCAGTGGAGAATAAACTTGTTTGACCTGTGTGCACCAGGTGAGTTTGTTATGGTTCTTTGTGGAGGGCGCCATTTTGATTTGTATTTGACACGGTTTGAGGACCATCTTTGGATAAGCGCTTGAATTTTTTTGGGTTCTTTATGTACATGGTAACATTTTGATTTGTATTTGATGAAGTCTGAGGACCGACTTTGGAAAACATATTTTCATATATCTGCTCGGCATAAATAGTGAACTGGTTTTCTTTTGAAAGATGCAGTGCCTTAGTAGGGTGTTTTGTTTGGGCTGTCAATGTTGTTCTGCTGATGCTCGACTGGAAGAAAGTCAGCCAGCGCCTCCAGAAGGCACTCCAAATTTTGACATATACGTAAAACATAGCCTTGGCCCTATTTTGTTAAGTACGTTATGGCACAAATATACGAGGGACACGGCTGAGTTGCAGTGGCCATTAACGGGCATTTTTGATTACCAGAAAAATAATTTTCGACAGGAAAAATTGTTTGCGAAAAGTAGTAGGCAGTCGATGTTTGATTCACTCAGAACATGGTAAAAAGAGGCTAAACAGAGATGTATGACAGCAGAGAAAGAGGGCCTGAAGGGGAGAATGCAGAGAGTGACTCAGAAAGCTGTAGCACATTATAGAAAGTGGAATAGAATGTGCTGACAGGAGATTTTGATTACAATGTGAAAAGTCTTATGTTGCCAGAGAAGAAACTAATACATTGTGGAGGAATTGTTAGATACTCGACCTCCGCCTCCATATGCCCTGCAGAAAATACACCCAGCCATGCCACAGCCTCAGTCGTCCGTTCCTTCTGTCTCTACTACTTCTGTTTCTTCTGCTATTGATCAAGCTGTCTTGTCCACAGCGCTTCCTGCCCTTTCTTTGACTTCACCTTCTGCGGCTACGATAACTGCAGCCCCCCTGCTATACCTATTGTTTCAGCATCTCTATCGACAGCCCTCACACCTACGACACAGCCACCAGCGACATTGGTGCCTGTTACTTCTGTTGCTACTTCTTCCCTGATCCGCATTACTGAGCAGCAGAATGACTGCACATGCACTAGGACGGAGACTGGGCGACTGCTAGGGAGAGACTGGGCAGATATTGATATAATCTGATGTGGGAGATAAAGAAAAAAGGGTGGTAGCCAATCAGGCTGCTCAGTGGGCCCGTAACCCCATTTATAATGTGGAGGATGTGTGGAGTGTGATGAAAGATTATGAGCCGTTTGTTCAGCAGCATGCCCTTAAGCACATGACAGCTACTTTGATTAGACTGTGGGAACAGTGTTTCAATGATGTAGCACCTCAGGTTATTTATGATATTAGGGACCATGTATATGCTGCTGATATGGCACCCAGCGAGGTTTTTTGTAATGTTGTGACGCTGGTCGCTTATCGCAGTAGGCTGCTTGAAAAGGAGAAGGAGAAGGTTGAGAAAAAGCATAAGTAATTGAAGATGAAGGTGTTGTTACATCAGGCTACCAGGGGAAATGGTAGAGGACGTGCTGGTTTGGACCGGCAGCTTCCACATACAAACAGGAATACTATGCCTGTAGGTCCGAATTAGTGTGGGTATTGTAAGGAGGAGGGACATTGGTGAAGTGAGTGTTCCGGTGCTGTTGCAGAAAGTCGCAGCCCCTAGAGGATGAGGTTCTCATGGACGGGGTCATGGAGCTGGTGGACCGGACAAAGCTCAGCACAGCACACCTTTTAAGGATCGTCAAGAAAGTAAATACTTCAATGACAATAGAGGGGGACAGTATTATCATGATGACTATGACCTGGACGAGGTGACAGGACTGTCTCACAGCTAGGACAGCCAGGGACAGAGTGAGGGACCAGTTCGGATACCTGTAGATAGTGCAGTCCTTATGTTACTGCAGATTTGCAATGCTGAGCTAAGGGATTTTTGGTGGATGCCGGTGCAATGAATAGCTCTATCTCTCATTCACTGGTCCCCAGGGGAACCCTGTCTGGCCATAATAATGTTTCAGTAGGATTTTCTGTTGTACTGCTTGTGAGCCCCATTTCCAAACTTCTTACACTGACTGTAGGCCCTTTCACTGTGGATTTGCCATTTTTGTTGACATCTAATTGTGGCAAAAATTTGATGGGCATAGATTTATTAAAGAAGCTGCATGCAACCATTTATTGTTCCCTGGTAGGTGTTTACAAAACAATGGGTCCGAATGTGGTCAGCACTAAGCAGTGTCTGTCCAAAGATGCATCCCTCCCTGTTGAATTTAAAGACGTGCCACCCACATTGTGGGCAGTGAGGGACACAGATGTAGGACTTTTGCAGATACCTCCAGTTTCCATTAAAATGAAAGAAAATGCCATTTAGCCTCATATTCCTCAGTACAAAATACCGCAAGCAGGGGAGAGAGCCTTGTTGCAGATTATACACGACCTGATTCTGTTGTTGAAGAGACAACTGCTAATGTGAGTAATAGTGTGAGTAATAGCCCTATTTTTCCCATTCTTAAGAGGGCACCTTCGGGTTCCTCTGATGATCATCCAGACGTTTACAGTTTTGTGTCTGACTTGCATGAAGTTAACAAAATACTGGTTACTCAGTTTTCGGTGGTCCCTGACATTACTTCTCTTCCTCCCTCTGCTAAAATTGATCTGCAAAATGCATTCTTTAGCATTCCGATCCATCCAGACAGCAGGTGCTTGTTCGGTTTTACACTAGCTGGCAGATTCTTTAGATTCTGTGGAGCTCCTCAGGGCTATACTGGGAGCTCTAGTATATATAGTCAAGCTTTAAAAGCTCAATTGGACTCCCTCAGACTTCCCTCAGGTAACGTATTGCTTCAATATGTAGATAAGTTTCGTATCGCTTCTAACACTGAAAAGGGTTGCAAAGACAGTACGGTTAAATTGTTGCTGTATTTGGTACACCACGGACATAAAGTGTCCCTTTACAAATTTCAATATTGTCGACAGGAAGTCACCTACTTAGGTCACCTACCGTCGAAAGAGGGTAGGAGATTGATTACTGAGCGCATCAGTACCATTGTTCAAATGCCTGTCCCTAAAACTCAAAGAGAGGTGCGTGCTTTTATTGGCATTACTGCCTATTGTTGCCAATGGCTCCCTAACTACTCATTACTAACAAAGCCCCTGCTAGTATTAACTACTAAAGATGTGCATGAACCTTTGCCTTGGACGCTTGAATGCCAGCAGTCTTTTGAGCAATTAAAAGTGGCGCTTTGCTCTGCGCCTGTGCTTGGTACGCCTGATTATACGAAGCTGTTCGTGCTGTACGTACACGTGACGGGTGGTTGTGCCCTTTCTATTTTAACACATGCCTTTGGAATTAAGCAATGGCAGTGTGCTTATTTTCTGCTTTTCTTGACCCTGTCTCCAGAGCCCTCCAAAGCTGTCTAAGAGTGGTCACGGCTGTGGCCGTCTCAATAAGACAATCGGCTAGGCTCATACTTGATACTGAGCTCACAGTCATGGTGCCCCATGCTATGGATACTCTTTCGAATAAGACCAAGACACAGCACCTGACCAGTGCATGTCTGACCGGTTATGAGCTAACTCTCTTTGCACCACATGTCACAATCAAAAGATGTTTTTTTTTTCTACAAAAACAATGGCCCCTGTGGAAAATTACTCCAATAATATGGTAATATGCACAATGGCAATGTGGGTGATTTGAAAACAGACGAAAGGCAAGTAAGTGGTGTATACACTGAAAGAATATATTTGAATACCAGCCAAATTAAATACTGGTTTTACACATATAAACAATATACACATATATATACACTTATACAAATTGAAAACAGTGAATTTGTGTCCCAAGTGAATATTTTGAACAAAAAACACAACTTATTTACAACATTTCATACAAAGAAAAGGGAGTGACATAGGGTTTCTATTGTGAATTTGTTTTTTGGAAAGAAAAGAAAAGAGGCAACCTATTGGTTAGTTTCAAGATTAATATTCAAGTTGACCAGTAATGCCAACTTAAAAAACGGTCTGTTTCTTTACAAGTTGTCGACGACGTTTCGACCTTGTATGGATAGAAGGTCTCTTCAGGACTGACTGTATATGGGGCACCTAAAAAATAATAAGGTTTAAATAGAGAATTTTAGACCTATGGACCACCACATCTATAGGGAACTATATATAAATTCGAGGAAAGGTTTAAAATACTTGCTCAATGCTGGTAAATATGTATACAAAAACAGTGACACCGTGATGAAGGTGAATGTGAGCAACTTACAGAGATCCCAGCCGGGACCTAATTATAATAAAAAAGGACAATTGTAGGAGGGTCAGTAACTAAGGATACGGTCAACTGCAAGATATGCACATGTGCATAGAGATGGCAATCTGAACTCACCCCTGTCGTGACTCAATTTGGTGTACTCGTAGTGCTTTGTTACCAATTTATGAAACTTGTCCATGGTTCAAAAAACCTATCAATGCAAGAATAATGTAACAATGACATTAACTCTATATTCCGCCATAAAGTGCTCACCGCCGATCGTTTAAAATTACGGTACTAACCTCTGCACACTTAATGGTGCTATAGATGAATCAATATTCAACGCCACAAGGTGGCCGGGGTCTGTGGGGCTCAGACAATGCTGGCTCTGGAATTTAACAAAAAAGACCCGTTTCAGATTAGAGCGCTCAAATTATGCTCACAACCGCTTGTTAAAACCGGTCCCCTCATGTGAATTCTCACCTTAGTGCGACTTCTAAACTCCGGACAATCCCGTGAGTAATGGTGGCGTCTGCACGATGGCAGGGCTTACTGATCGGCAGTGCGGTGAGCTGCAGACATGGCTGAGGAGCTAATATAGACGATTAAAGGTTCTATCGCGCAAGCGTATTGTGGAACCATTTTTGAAGGGCCTTATATTCCCCTGTCTTTCTAAATACCCCTATATATATACAACAGGGATTTCTTCTTCTATCCAAATATATTAAAGCTTACAGAAAAAAAAAAATCTCTAGTAGTGCAATTACTAAAAAGTGGCGCTAGGAAGATTCGAACCCGTGTATTGAGAACTCCGTCATGTTAAAAGTCAGACAGCGTTAGTCCTGTGAGCTACTCGGACCGCTAATCATGAACATTGCCAGAATAGTATTAGAGAGAGAAAACGTGAGAGAGCACGCAGGCAGTCGATACTTGTACATACTGGGAAAGCCATTTTGTTAGACCATACATAATTGGTTCCATCAAACATAGACAATACTCAATAAGGAGCCATTTCTATATGGGCAACTACAATCAGTACAATCAACTCAGGAAGTACAAAACATCTTAATGCATTTACAAGGTTCTTGTCATACATTACACATATGCATAACCAAATACATATGATCACTCAAGCATTCCAACAAGAGATGTTATCTCAATTATCTAACAGAAGCGCATTGTTTAGGGCAGATATATAACAGATAAAGATGTCAAACATTCAATGAGGTGATGAAACCACGCCATTCCTCCGCCGAATTTAATCCCTCCTCTATCGAGTTGACGCGATCTATCCATCGACACTCTAATCTTTGGAGTATCTGAGACAAGCCCCCTCCTCTTATTGGAACCTTTGCCTTATCAATGACTTGCCATGTTAGTTGGTCTGCCGTGTGTGATTTTTCTTCATAATGTTGCACCAAAGGAGCATTCAGAACAGAGTTCCTAATTCTGCTCCGATGCTGCCTTATGCGTGTCTTAATCGCCTGTTGAGTCTGTCCAATGTAGGGCAATCCACAAGGACATACAATGCAATACACTACATTTTTAGTGTTACAGTTTGCAAAGAAGTCCAAGTTATATTTTGCATTTTTTAGTTCAAAGGTTTTCGTGTTAGTAGTAAATGCACATGCAACACAATTGCCACATTTATAGTTGCCAACTACACTCGGAAGTTCCCATAATGTCTGTTGTGTCCCTGTGCTGTTTCTGATTTCCTCCAAGGAAGACCTAATAAGATGATCTTTTATATTTTTGCCTCTCTTATACGCAAACATTGGAGCCCCAATGTTAGGTTCGATGTTCGAAATTATCTTCCAGTTCTCGTTAATTAATTTACAGACTTTATTGGTATGTATCCCAAAAGTGGTTACACAAATTAACTTGTCCTGCTTCTTCTTTTCTTTTGGACTCAGTAGGCCATCTCTTGGACAAAACCATGCCCTTTTCATTGAGTTTTTTTAATAATTTTCTGGGGTATCCTCTGCTCAACAGTTTGTTTTTTAAAACCTCTGCTTCTCTCATATAGTCCTGCTTTTTGTAACAATTGCGACGCAGTCTTAGAAACTGTCCATAGGGCAGTCCATCCTTTAGAGCTCTCGGATGGTGACTGTGATATGTGAGGAGAGTATTTCGTTCAGTTGGTTTTCTATGTAATGATGTATATAACATACCTTCATCTTGTTGGATGGTTAGATCTGTCAATGTTTGCAGTAAAATTCAAGTGGGGTTGAATTGTGTTTAGATATGTCACGAATAACCTAAAATCTTCAATGTTACCTGCCCAAATCATAAAAATATCATCTATATACCGTCTCCAACATTGAATGTTGGGACGGTATAAGTTGATAGGGCTCATAACGTACTGGTGTTCCACATGATCCATATAAATATTTGCCACGTTTGGAGCAAAAATAGCTCCCAGACTTGTCCCGGAGCACTGTTGATAAAATATATTATTTGACACAAAATAATTCTGAGTAAGTGCTACATTTAACAGCTGTATGATGAACGATGTAGGGACCTGCATAGGTCTAGGTCTAGTGTCTAAAACATCTTTGATGACTTGCATACACTCTCTTTGTGGTATGTTTGTATAAAGAGATGTTATATCCAGGGTGGCTAGCCATTCATTACTAACATCATATGGTCTACCTTCTACAAGATTGATCAAGTGCATGGAATCACGTACCTATGAGTCCTGTTTTGGCACAAAATCCCTTATGAAAAATCAATATATTTACCTACTGGTTCTAAAATTGAACCACACCCTGTCAGAATTGGGCGCCCTGGTGGATTTGTGGTACTTTTATGAATTTTCGGGATTGTATATAGTACAGGTGTTCTGGGATGTTTTGAATTTAGATATTCAAATTCTTTTTTACTGACATATCCCAGGTTTAAACATTCAGTTGTAATTTCTAGAATCTTAGCTGCAATATTGGCTGCTGGGTCACCATTCAAAGATGGACCACTCTGAACCCAGCCACGTTGTTACCCCTCCCTTCTGATAGTGAGGAAATTGACATACATGATTGTATCTTCCGAACAGAGGAAGAGATGAAAGGACGGGTAGACTTGGCTGATGTTCCCTTATCTGCCCCTCGAGGGGAACTATATGTCGATGGCTCTTGTTTTAAGTTACCAGATGGCACTATAAAAGATGCATGCGAAATCACAACACTACCCAAAGTGGTTGAGATGTCACAAGTTCCCTATCAGTGGGCTCAAGCTGCAGAGCTCATTGCCCTTATTCGAGCCTGTGTGTTGAGTGAGGGACTGGCTTTCAATATCTATACTGACAGTCAATATGCCTTCAGAGTCACCCATAATTTTAAACGGCTCTGGCCAGAGAGAGGGTTTCTCACTTCCCATGGGATGAAGATCCAGCATGGCCCCCTTATACATAGGCTTTTGTCGGCTTTGACGCTCCCCAAGAAATTAGCTATAGTGAAGTGCAATGCAAGAAAATTACTGATGATGTGGGTAGGGGGAACGCCTTTTCAGACCAGACAGCCAAGTAGACAGCCCGAACAAAGATGAAAAGGATGTTTGGAGCAGTTGCCGATAGTTGGGTGCCCGAAGTCACCATGTTTGAGGATACAATAGAAAATGTCAAGGAGATACAGAGTGAGGGAACGATTAAGGAATTAGCAACATGGGAGGAAAACACAGCATCTTTGGATGAGGAGGGTTTTTGGACTGATAGGTCAGGTAAACAGAGATGGATGCTACCAGATGCACATATTCTTCCCGTAGTCACTATGGCACACGGGCCAGCTCATATCAGTGCTAAAGGTATTTGTAAGTTGTTAGACCCTGTTTGGCAAAATGATAACATCCTGAAGACCACCGCTCATTTGGTTAAATATTGTATGGTGTGTATGGTGAACAATCCAGGAAGAGGTACCCCTACATCCCCTGGTAACTTTACACCTCCCACTTTCCTTTTTGAGGTCCTTCAGATTGATTTAATAGAAATGGACAGAGTCAACAATTTGCAAAATGTGTTAGTGGTTGTTTGTGCATTCAGTAAATGGATTGAAGCTTACCCCACTAAAGAAAATACAGCCATAATGACTGCAAAAGTACGCCTGAAGGAGTTCTTTCCTCGCTTCGGCTTGCACCGTTTGTTTTGGAGTGATAACGGAAGTCACTTTAACGTGAGAGTCATCCAGTTAGTTTATGAGGGACTACATATCAGACAAAAATGTCATGCTGCGAATCACTCCGCAGGTTTGGTTGATAAGTACAATGGTACTCTCAAACTGAAATTGAGATTGAGGAGAGCACAGGGTTGCTTGGCCAAATGCTTTACCATCAGCCCTTTTGTCCACATGAACAACAGCCCGTTCTAGAACTGGACTGTCACCCTACAAGGTCGTGTTTGGGAACCCGGCAAATGTCTGGGGCGTACCGCATCTTCGTCAGTTCTCAGAAATTGAATATCCTCTGTTGGTGGACTATCTGCATGAGTTGACTAAAATTTTGTGTTCTATCCACCAACAGATCCAGGATTCTCTTCCACTAGTACCCGAGGGGCCAGGACATGACATTCCGCATGGTGACTTTGTGTTGAGCCGCAATTTCCAGGGAAAGAAATACTTGGAGCCGAGGTGGAAGGGGCCGGTCCAGGTGCTCCTTGCAACACGCACAGCAGTCAAAGTCACAGGCAGAAAGAACTGGGTTCATTGTTGTGAGAAGTTGGCCTGGTATATAATTCTTACTAATTCTAGTGATCACTTTGTACCATGCCAAGCAACCCTTATGATGATTGGTTGTAAGTCAACCTTATAGACCAGTTATCCTAGTGGTAACGTGGACAAAGCAGTCTTAGGCTAAACTCTAAAAGGCATGTGAAGCCAGCTGTATTACCATACACAACCCCCTTGAATACCAAATGAAAGGACACCACACAGATATATATTGAAAATATATATTGTTTTATTAACTACAAAATCCCCTGGACTCTTTATGAGCACAGAAGCACAAGCGTTAAATCACAAGACAGTTTAAAATACACAAAAGTTGCACAATATGGATGAGCCCTAGTGGCCACCTAAACCATATACTAAGAAAGTGGTATAAGAGATACCAATCAGAACGGAAACAGGCCTAGGGCCTTGGGAATCGCTGGAGCTATTCGAGACTAGCAGTGACTAAGTCGGGAAAGGCCCGCGGGACTCGGGTGCAGTGTTTAAAGTGCTCGCACTCACCAATGTAAAGTCTATGGTGCGTAAAAAGTACAAAGTTAGTTAGTTCGGAACCTTCCGAGTGACCTAGAAAGCTGAAACTTAAGACACAGGCCCTTGAGATGTGTACCAGTGTAGGAGCACCGGCGGAGCTGAGTTACCTCACCCACAGGAAGCGGGTGCACAGGGTCGAAGTAGTGTCGGGTTTCGTCACGCTGGTCGATGGTGCTTGGAGCTGAAGATGCTGCAGGCGGCTCGATGTGAAGAGTTCCGGTGGATCCAAGGGTGGATCTGAAGATGTGAAGACCTGAAAGCAGAGGGGACAATGTTCAAAGTCACTAGCCAGTTACTACCGTGGAACCAGATTGGAACCAGGCGATGTCGGGTGCAAACAGGCATTGAGGTGTAGCTTCTCTCTGCAGCCACGTGGACACCGGGGGTCGAGGACATCCAGGAATCGGTCACGAGCTGTCCCACCCAGGCTTCTCGTTGTTGGCCGTCTTGGCAACTTTATCGGAGCAAGCAGGCCTTGGCTAATGCAAGCCACGCAGGAATCAAAAAATGCTTACCACTCGGACCAGCAAGGTCAGAGCGGGGGCTCCTTTCTGCAGGAGCTAGGGCAAGTCTGGCGCAACCAGACCCGCAGTATAGTTTGTCGGTTTTGTCACCAAGATGGCCACTGACCACGTGGCTAGTGGCCGGGATGGCTCATCGAGTGGCACAATGCAAAAGGGCCCCACGCAGATTTTGGAGATGCTGGGGGGCTGATCTTGGTGCAAGGGCTGCTCGGTGGTGGGGGTTCTCAGGCCCCAAAGCCCAACATTGAGGATGCCTCTGGTGCTGCGCTGTCAGCTCTTCGGGTGTCTTCCAAGATGTCCGGTCCCACGTCTCTCGGTGCCTCCACGGGTCCCTTCTTTGCAGGGACTGTGGATCGGGCTCTGAGAAGTCTGGGAGTCTGGGTTTTGTCAGGCTCTGGGCTCGGTCTCCGGCGGGAGGCGGCGGCAAAGCAGACGTCGATTCGCTGGTTGGTACCTGTATTCACAGGGTTGCCACTCCTAGGCCACAAGGGAGATTCTCTTCAGTCTTCTGAGCAGCAGAATGTCAAAGTCCAGTCTTCTTCTTTGTTTAAAGTTGATTCATGATGATCTGCTGTGCAATGGCACTGCTCCCACTCTTATTCCCAATCTGAGGGGTGGATCACCTGCTGGGTCCCTCCTCTGGGAGGAACCAGGAAGGGGAGCGGTTACACCCCCTTTCCTTTGTCCAGCTCCTCGCCAGGCCTGAGTCTGGAAATTCCCAGGACCGGTTTGGACTGGCTTATGCACGGGGACACCTTGTGTGCCCCGGGCATGTCTGTTTCTATTCAGCCCTGTCCTACCCAATACACAAAACCCTGTCTGGGGTGGTGCTCGCACCTCCC
This sequence comes from Lissotriton vulgaris, assembly GCF_964263255.1. Classification (NCBI taxonomy): domain Eukaryota; kingdom Metazoa; phylum Chordata; class Amphibia; order Caudata; family Salamandridae; genus Lissotriton; species Lissotriton vulgaris. The sequence continues at coordinate 26,501 of NW_028248779.1, read as the reverse complement.
AAGGCAGGAAACCCTTTGTCCAGGTTTCCTTCGCTGGAAGGACTCCCAGCAGCAGGGGGCCAGACTTGTGTCTGTGGTGGCAGGCAGCATCCATTTTGTGATGCTGAGGCTCTGGTTAACTTTAACCGGGATTAAGGCTACACACATGTCGTGTCCCTCTAGAAGGGTGGAATGCTATCCCCGTCGACAGAACTGTCGAGGGGATAGTATACCAATTCGTATGACACCTTACTCAACATGTTTTGATAAAGCCAAACAAAAGATAGCATATAACCGCGAGGATTATAATGCACTTAATAAGGCATAAGGCAATGCCGCTAAATTCCTTGACTCCCTAAATGACGCTCTCGGACACTTCCTACTCTGTTACCCACATTTTACCCTCCTGGGTGACTTTAACCTGCATCTCGAGACCTCAGTCGACTCCCTCACCAGAAACTTCCTGCAGACAATGGATATCTTCAATCTGCAACAAAGCGTCAAGCTGCCTACTCATTCCCTTGGCCATACCTTGGATGGGGTCTGTTCCAATTTCCCGTCCATCTGCACCTTGTCCCCCATTCCCCAGATTTGGACTGATCACTGTCTGATCCCCTTCCATATCTCCAGCTGTCACCCTCCTACCTGCAAAAAACGCACTCGCCAACACATTCACTCCATTAATTGGAAAACTGTCCAGAAAAATCTTATTCTTCATCCCTTTTCCCCCACCAATGCCCCCTCTCCCTCTGGTAACATCGATAAAGATGCAGTTTGTCTCAACAACTGGCTCTCTCAAGAAATTTCAAAACGATGCCCACCCAATAATCAAGATAGTACTCTAAAGAAAACGAAAATCAAAGCCCCCTGGTACACGCCTGAACTTACAGCCGCACACCTACTCTGCAGGAAAGCGGAACGTAAATGGCGCAGAACCTACGATAATGGCGATCGTAGTAATTACATTCTACAGAGGAAAAATTATCTCTCAACCATTAAATCAGCTAAAAGAACTTACTATGTAAACGCCATTAAGGATGCCAGTCAAAAGCAAAAAAACCTTTTTTCCATAGTAAAATCCTTCACCAAACCAAAAGCTCTTCAACCAGAAATCCCCCCTTCTCAAGAGCTATGTGACAAGATCTCCGACTACTTCGATGAAAAAATCACCTCCATCCATAAAAACTTCCCCCCTCCCCCCCCCCCCCCCCCCCTGTGCACTCAATTTCGGATCTGGACCAATCACGCCCGATTGCTAATAGTCTCAAACACTTTACCCCGGTGACCTTGACTCAGACCAGAGAAGCGATCCTTTCATGCAAATCTGGCTCCCCTTCTGACCCTTGTCCCCCAAAGATCCTCCACCTCATCATTGATGAAGTTAACCCCATCATTAATGAAATAGTCAACCTCTCCCTCAAAACTGGCTCTGTTCCCCTCTCTTGGAAAAAAAGTGTGGTTAAGCCTCTCATGAAAAAGGCGAACAAACCCCCTTCGGATTTGACCAACCTCCGTCCCATCACCTTGCTACCTGCGCTGGGTAAAATAACTGAACAGTTAGTCCACAAGGAGCTCAAGACCTTTCTTGATACCCATAACCTACTTCACCCCCAGCAATCCGGGTTCCGGTCTAAACATTCTACCGAAACCGCCCTGATCGAACTGACCGATACCATCAAAATCCTTCAAGATCAAAGGAAGAAGGCCATTCTGATCCTTCTTGACCTCACGGCAGCATTCGATACTATTTCCCACTCCATTCTGATTAATAGACTTATGGACATCGGCGTTACCAACTCTGCCCTAGCCTGGATCAGTTCTTTCCTCAGCGATAGGTTTCAAACTGTCTCACTTGGCCCTTTCCAATCTAATGAGAAAAAGGTTTCCTGTGGAGTTCCCCAGGGCTCCATTCTAAGTCCCCTCCTCTTCAATATCTATCTCATCCCTCTGCTTACCCTTATAGAATCGTTCGGCATAACCGTCACTTCTTATGCCGACGATACTCAGCTTATCATCCCTCTTGACGACAATTCCAACACGGCAGAACTCAATCTAAAACACTGCCTTACAGCAGTCTTTCAATGGATGGACGCCAACCACCTCCGCTGCAACTCGAATAAAACCGAGATCTTGCCCATTGGAAAGAATGACTCTTTCTGCCCTGCCCTGTGGTGGCCTGACAATTCTGCTGCTCCACCTCAGACAGTTTCATCGGCCAGAAACCTCGGGGTTATTTTTGATTCCGAACTCTCCTTCGATATCCACTTTTCGACCGTAGCAGGAAAATGCTTCGGCATAATTAAGTCCCTGAGAAAGTTCTTTGACTTCCTCCCGCTTGACTCCAGAAAGACTATTGCGGTAGCCCTTATACTCTCTCGAGTAGACTACTGTAACGGCCTTCTGGCAGGGACCAAAAAGTCCACCCGATCGAAACTTCAAAGTGTTCTGCACACTGCTGCCCGTCTTGTCCTTAAACTTCCACGCAAATCCTCAATTTCCACAGCTCTTAAATCCTTACATTGGCTCCCTTTGCACAAGAGAATACTCTTCAAAATTCTCACTGTAGCCTTCCGAGCCTTCAACAAATCCGGTCCGTCCTATTTGTCGAGACGCTTCCCTCACTACACTCCGGGCCGTGCCCTCAGATCCTCACAAGAAAACCTCATGACCCCCACCAAATTCAATCTGAAGTCTAAAGGTGGAAAAACGCTCAGTACCCTGGCTATTAGAGCCTGGAACAGCATGCCAAGGCATCTCAGACTTCAGACGCTTGAGAAGCCGTTTAGGAAGCTCCTCAAAACGTGGATTTTTAATCTCTCTGACGACTGGACTAAAGCAGCCATCTAGCCCCCCCTACCTCTCTCTGTGATCTGGTCTCAGGATTTACAGCGCCAAGATGCTCCCTTCGGAGCGAACGTCTGCGCTCTAGAAATACCCCTCCAAATATCCAAATATCCAAATATCCAAACTTAAGAGTATATGGTATGGCAATATCCTGGAACAGCTTAGGGAGTGGTTCCCGACAGCTGCAGACAGGCTCAGCTCATGCTAGAGCACCATCTCACATATTTCCAAGCACTCTGCCTCCAGGATTGATGAGGCCTTCCATAGGAGTGGCTGATAGGATCATATGTGTCCAGTTTAGGGTTAGATATAGGGATACTATATCTAAGTAAGAGGTGGTTACATCAACTTACCCCAGCTGAGTGATCAGCCAGTTGTGTCAAATATGGAGGCCAGGCCAGGGGTGGCACAATACATGCTGCAGCCCCTGTTAGGCCTTGGAAACACCTATGCCCTGGGTACCTAGGGTACACTGTTACAGGGGCCAATAAGGTGAACCAGTTCCAATTGGGTATGCACCTAAGGTACATGAAGTCCATTTTAAGGAGAGAGCAATCAGCCTGGGGCCCTGAATAGCAGGATCCCAGGCCAACTATGTCAAAAACCAGCTAAACACCAGGCAAAAAGTTTGGGGGTAACCATAGTCAGATATCCACCTTCCTACAATTGTCAGCATTGCCACAGAGTGGCTCTCCCCTTACCCTAGGACCAGTGGGTCAACAAAGGAATCGGGGACTCGGAGTGGGAGCAAGTCCCAAGATTTGTCCCCTTTTTGGATACCAAGCTTATGTGGACCCAAACAGAGACTGAGAATGATGAGGTTTTAAATGCAGCAGGGTCCCCGGAGATTAAGGCAATTCAAGAGCCCCCTTCTACTGACCCCACTATGTCTGAGACTCTTTTTACTGACACCTCTGTGCCTGGAGTATCCAGGTACAATGTGCGCCCCCAATGGAGGAATAGTGCACCAAAGGAGAAGTCAGATTAGTCGGAATGGACTGCGCAAGTCAGGGTGTACCTTGCCCATGGTTCTGACAGTAGTTTAGGGAAAGGCGAAATTGGTGCACTGTTTGGACATTGGACAGAATAGACGGAGCGTGCTTCCCTGGAAGGGGTACGGTATCCGGGACGACGTGGGATTTCTTCAAGAGCTAGGATCGAACAGCTCCACCGCCGGTGCTCAAAAGTGCCAACTTGGTTGAACAATAAGAGTCTGCCAGTGAGGCTCTAACGGACACGGGAATGCTTTTCTTTTCCTATTAGTCTTACTGCCTTCCTTTGTCTCTGGTTACCCAATGTATCCATTTGGCCGGCCCATTACTGATGAAGAACAGCCATTTGCTCCTCCGCGCCCAGAGCGGGGTTAGTCCACAAAAAGTATAATAGTTTTAGCAGCAATAATTGCAATTGCATTGATGTTTGTATTAGGGATATCTTGGTTCTTGGATGGAAAGTACCCTGTACGCTCTTTGATTGGGACAACACCCATCCCCCCTGAACACATGTTTGTTACTTTGGCCCCTAACAAACTACAAATATTGCATCAGGCCCATGATACGTTCAATGCTACTAATTGCTGGATTTGTGGATTACTCCCCTCAGTTACACAAAAGAGTGATATTTTATTATCGATGCCATTATCCTATCTCAGAAGTTGTGAAGGGTGGTTTGAACTGTTTACTATAGTGCATTGTCACGTGCGATTCTCTGCTATCGCACTGTGGTAGAATATATACGTTTCCATCAAGGGTTTACTCCTACCGGGTCAGGAGAGCAAGGGACCACTGATACATTGTCTCCAACAGTTTGTATGAATGTTAATGCGAAGATAAAGAACAAAACACTGCTTTGAAATGAAATGTTAGATTTCCAAGGGTTCAATGCCACAAAAAATGTTCTATCTTTCCAAACACGCAATTTTACTAAGGATAAAGCAATGCCATTGCCAGTAGTCAACACAACAGCTAGTTCCTGTGTTTGGTGAATTGAGAAGGTGAAAGTGGGCGAGAGTAACTGCAATTACACATATACGTTGAGTACGATTAGTAGCCTGCCTTTTCTATTTTGTTTATAGATCCTGAGCCTATGTTTGGCTTCCTCAGGGGTTGTGAGGTATATGCTATCTCTCTTTTCTTCTTCCCCCAGTGTATACAGCACCGTTTAATAACCATAGGGACCATCGATTGCAAGCTAGCATAGGATTTCATACCTGCCCCAAGTAAGAAGGGTTATTAACACAGAAGATATAGATCAAACAGATACCACTTTGCAACAGTTCACAGAAGCCATGAGAGGTATCGTACCCTTTTGGGGCCCCATGTCCAACAGCCTTAATGTTTGTCAGCTCACCAGAGTTGTAGAAGGGGTTATTAATATAACAGCAGGTATACTGACGAATATCACGGCTGAGCTCCAGGCTATGATGTTAGACGTCATCCTTGATGACTGTGAGGGAGGGGCCAGTCGCGTCATTGGCAGTAACTGATGTGTATACATCCCAGACCGCGCCCCTAATGTGTATGCTTCCATCCATAGGTTGCATAGGCTCTCATCCGCCATACACCAAGAGAATGGTACTTGGACTCTATCTGGATAGTTCTGGGGTCTATTCACATTATGGGGTTGGAAGATTCTTATCTTTCTGGTTGCAATTGCTGGTGTTATTTACCACTGTTGCCTCTGCATACATTTTTCTCTGCTTGCTGTGCTTGTTGTGTAAAGACCCTGGCGCCCAAGCCAAAGATTCTAGTACATGACACTAGGACCACGTCAGGATGATACAGGTTATACAAGATCTCATTTCAATAGATGAAGGCATTTTTTAATATTTATGGTGCATGTATCAGCTTATAGTGGTCGCCCTTATATTCTGTAAGAATATATTTGCTCTTAGGTAGTAGCAAAATGAGTTAGCGAATGCTAAAAGGAGGAATAGAAATGTTTTAGCCGAATTCTTTATGTCTTAAGTTAGCATTCACTGCACCATTTTGTATTCAGGCGCCATTTTGAGCCATGATCAAAACTAACTTCTGTCTCACTTTGTCTGCCTCAGCAGAAAGCAGCTGCAATATTTTCTCTTGTTTTCCTTCAAGGTGAATCTTTGCTGTGCTAATGAATAGACTGTTTTTGTCATCACATACCTTTCTCACTAGATAGGCCTGCTCCCGCCCTTAGAGTGGCGGGCACAGGCAGAGTAACCTTGACGCTGAGGTAGCATGTACCCGGTCCCAGGATTGCAACCCATCCTTCTGTATCTCCTTGGTTCACCAGCTACCAACTGTAAATTTCCAGTCTGGGCGTGTTTTAGTGATTCTGAAGATGCACGTTACGTGTTTTCATGTTGGCAGGGATCAGTCCCTCTGCAGCAATCTAAGGAGGCTGGTCAGACCGGACTCCACTTGATTGTACTTCTGATAAATATCAATGGTTTTTATTCTCTACTGTCTGACCGACTCTTTGTTTGTGAGGAAGGCCAAGAGGTGGTCGCAAGTGAACTAGGTGGCCCTAATCGGGTCACTATCTTCAGCATGCACCAAGCAGTGATTAAAAACAAAGGATTGGGACGTGTAGGGATAGACTTATGGTCTCCCACTGGACTTGGGAGACCATAAGTCTATCCCTACTGGACATGGGAGACCATAAGTCTATCCCTGCAAGTCCCAAGCCTTTGCTTTTAATCACTGCCTGGGGCCCACTAATAAAGCATCTTTTTGGGAACCCAAGGACAGTATTTTAAATGCAACACACCAGCACAGCACACTCACGTTCCAAAACCCGCTCCGCAGTAGTCTGGCATGGCAGCACACCTGAGGCACACTCGGTGCCTCGGGTGGGGCCCGATGATGAAACATGCCACCAACTAGGTTGGTGGGTGAGGGCCTTCATAAAAATGCAGGCACATAGAACGCAAAACATCAACCTAATAGCTAGCAATCTGCACTTTGACATCCAAGGTAATTAATCCGCTATACAAGAGTATGTTTTTTTCAACTTTGGTTCTGCAAAACAGAGAAACCCACACTTCACGTTATTTCAAAAAGTCTTATTCAAATAGAAAGAACGAACAAAAGCTAATATGTTCATTTCGCCAATTATTTTCGCCTTTTAATCGTATTTTTGGAATGAGAAATACTGTTTTTTAGAAAGGGAAGACAATATTCTTCACATAAATAACCACACAATCTTGTTGTCTTAATTATACAAAAACATATATACAAAAGAGTGAAACATACAGTTATGGGGGGCGTGGCTTAGCGGGCGATCATGGCGGACGTGGCTTGCTAGAGCTCCCGCCGGCCCGACACTTATCCTGGCATTATCCTGGTCCCTGAACCCAAAGAGTGTTCCACGACCGAGGTGACCCGAACGGACGTCGCTGGGAGCCGTCCGGTGCCCGAGACAACGCGCGGAGACCATCTGGCGCGAAGAGGCGAGTGGGTGCAGCGAGCGGCCTGGTGCCGGGCCTCAATTTTGGCGTGCCCGGGCCGGACCCGGGGCAAACGGCGCCGCTCCCGGACGGCGCTCCAGGGCTACCCATTGCCAGCGGCACATCGAGGAGTGCCCTATCTCTCCCCACATTGCCAGCGGTGGGGGCCCGTGCCTCTGTGGGAGCTTTGGTGGAGCTGCGGCCTTCCTGACTTCGGCGGAGCCGGGGCCTCGAGTTTGGCGGCCCCCGCCCATCGTTGTCCCTTTGATCCTGGGACCCTCCGCTGTTGGCGCCTACAGCGCCCTACATCCTTGGGCGCATTCTGCTGCCGGCGTGCACGGCACTCTTCACTGCAGCCGACCGCGGTGCCAGGCCGTCGGTGCGCGCTGCACCCTCCGCCCTCGCGGACCGAGGCGAGTCAGGCAGGGGCGGCCAGTGCCCGTGACGAGCCGGGGGTACCGGCGAGACCGGTGTGGACCGGGCGCCGGCCCGCTGTGGGAACCACCGAACTGTGCAGGAGCAGGTGCAGGACGTTGTGCCCTGGGGGGCTGCTGCCGGCCCTGGACGACCTACATACATTGGGGCTCGCTGGTTGCTCTGGCACAGAGTGGAGGAGACGGACTCCTGGGGAGAGGCGCTCTGGGTGGCGCTTACATGTGCTGGGATCTAGCGGGGCTGCACTGCCTGAGTACCTCCCTGTGACCGACGGCTCGGCGACGGCGAGATCCTGAGTGGACTGGTGTGCATCGGCCGCCCCGGCTGGGGCCTGAGCGGGGGACCTTCAAGCGGTGCGACCCCCCTACAGGTGCGTGCTACAGATAGATCGCCTTTGCCGCCGCCATGACCAGGGGCACGGCCGCCACAAAGACTGGGCCAATCGACAAATTTACCGGCCCTGGTGGAGGTGCTGGAGCGGCTGGTGGGGGCCAGAGTGCTGGACCGGACAACGCGGCGCTGCTGACGGCCATCACCTAGTCCCTTGATGTGTTAGATGCGAAGATTGGAGCGGTGGGAGCCGATGTGATGCTTCTGCGCCAGGACCTCCGCAACGCAGTCGCTCGCATTACGGAAACGGAGACCAGGGTCACGACAGTAGAGGGTGATGTTGGCGTCCTTAAGAAGAAGATTGCCGACATGGAACAGACTCAACGAGGCTTGGCACTGCGGGTGGAAGATGCCGAGGGGCGGGCGCGACGGAACAACCTGCGCTTTGTTGGCTTTCCGGAGGACTGTGAGAAAGGGCCTATGGATGTCTTCCTGTCTCGGTGGCTGGAGAGCTGGCTGCCCCCGGACGCCCTGTCGAGCTGCTTTGTGGTGGAGCGCGCACATCGCACCTTAACGCAGAAACCGCCGGCTGGGGAGCGACCTCGCCCGATCATCGCAAGGCTCCTTAACTTTCACGACAGGGATGTTATTCTCCGGGAAGCGCGGCTTAAGGACACGCTGCTCTATGACAATCATAAGATTATGATATTCCCTGATTATACCAAACTGGTTCACCAGCAGAGGCATTCCTTTCTGGCAGCAAAGGCCAAGCTGCGTGGTCTCAAGATCCAGTATTCGCTGCTCTACCCGGCTCGCCTCCGGGTGATCTTCAACTCAAAGACTCTCTTCTTTGATACACCAGAGGCCGTCTTCAATTGGACAGATGAAACTGTCAGGCTTCGCCCGCACGTCCAGCCGGGGTTGCACTCCGGGTCGCCACGTGGCTCCTCGCAGGACCGGAGCGACCCGCCTGCCAAGGGGAAACGCCATCGCAAATCCCGCTCCCGACGGAGGTCCCTGTCCCGGGATCCCTTGCTGGGGGACACACAACCTGACACAGATTAGCCTGGCGAGGACTCAGGATTGTCGCCGGCCGGGGCTGCCTACTGGTAACCTCTCATCGATGTCCATACCCCGTGGCTGCTGAACTCTGGCCGATGGAGCAGCCATTGACTGGTGCAGTATTGACTCCTTTCCTGGCGGGGGTGTGGACACTTACGGTCTGACACCCCTTGGTTCGTGGTGCCTTACTACTGATGTTGCTGTTTTCTTAGAGTGGGTTCGGGGTGCACTTTATGGGCTGCCTCCTCCGGATGGGGCTGGGGGGTGGTTCTGGGAGTGTGCCTGGTTGGTTTTAAGGGGGGTCTAGTTGGGATCCATTGGTATGACTGGCTTTAGACGCTGTGTTTTGGGTCTGAAGTACCGTATACCGCGACAGATGCTTCATTGTTTATTGAGGTATTGGGGTGGGGGAGGGGGGTTCTGGGGTGTTTGGTTGCTGGTGGGTTGGGTTGGGATTAGTGGGGTAGCGGGGGTTAGGATTGTGTTCTGTGGGATGCACGTGTTTTGTATGCTGTCGGCGGCTGGAGGGCTGGGAGTCTGGGTTGGGTTGCGGGGATTGTGGGCACGGACCCATTGTGACAATGGCTGACGCCCCACGACTTGTGCCATCTACTGCTCTCATGCGTGTATTGAGCTGGAATGTCCGGGGGCTCCTGGACAAGATCAAACGGGGGGCTGTGCTTCGCTGGGCAAAAAGGGACCTGGCTGATGTGCTCCTCCTCCAGGAAACGCACATGCTGGGTACTAAAGCTCTGAGCCTGCAGAGGTTTGGCTTCCACCAGGTGTTTCATGCTGGGTTTGCCAGGGGCTCGAGGGGGGTGGCCATCCTGGTTCACAAACGATTAGCCTATACCCATGAGCGTCAATGGCTCGATCCGCAGGGCCGGTTTGTGTTTGTGCAGGGGAAGATTGGTGTGGAGCCCGTAATCTTTGGTAGTGTGTATGCCCCCCCCCCGCTGCAGTGGGCCCTTGCGGAGCGACTGTTTACCCTGTGGGCCGAGCTTCCCCGTTCTTTGGCGGTAATTGGTGGCGACTGGAACGATGTGTTGGATGTGGCTCTGGACAGGCAGAGGAGGCAGGGGGTCGCGGCTGCGGCCTCGCCTACGAAGCTGAGTGCAATGATTGATGGCCTTGGATGGGTGGATGTGTGGAGACATCTTCATGCAGAGAGACGGGAGTACACCTATGTGTCTGCTGTGCATGGCTCCCTTTCACGCTTAGACTGTGTATTTGTACCGGGGACCTTCCTTGACAGAGTAAAGGGGGCGGCGATCCGGCCTCGCGGGCTGTCCGACCACTCCCCTGTGGCGGTTCAAATTGACCTTTGTAAGGCGCGCCAACCATTCAGGTGGCGGATGTCTACGTGGCACCTGCAGCAACCGGGCTATTCTCGGCATTTGCGCAGTGCGATCGCCCACTATTGGCGGGACAATCTAACGGAGGAGGTTGATGCGGTGACAGTATGGGAGGCCATGAAACCCGCCCTGAGGGCTGTCGATATTGCCTGGTGCGCTTCTGCTCGCCGGACCCGACAAGAAAGTATTGCCACTGCGGCGGAGAGTGTGGAAAAGCGGGAGGCACGACACAGGGAGGCGGCCGATGATGTGACGCTGCGGTTGCTTTTACAAGCACAACAGTCTTACTCCTCGGTCTTGTTGGATGAGGCCCGTCAGGCGTGGCTGGCTACTCGTAGTAAGGTGTACCAGTGGGGCGACAAGTCCTGCACCATGCTCCACCGGTTGTGTCAGCAGACTTTTCAGCCGATCACTCTACCGGGGCTGGTCGACGGCGCGGGGGTAGCGATGACAGACCCCTCGATCCTTGCAGCGAGCTTCGCGCGCTACTACGAGCATCAGTATGCCCCTCGTGAGAGCCTCTCCCCCGATGGCATTGAGGCTTACCTCGCGGCAGTCCGCCCACAAGCGGTACCTAATGAGGTCCGCGATGCCCTGGATCTCCCCCTGACAGCTGAGGAATTGGGTGACGCGCTGGGTCAACTTAATGCGGGTAAAGCACCTGGGCCTAGTGGGTTCCCCAGTGAATTCTACCGGAAATTCCACCTGCAGCTTGGGCCGCATTACAGGCGGGCACTGGAACTGGCTCGGGAGCAGGGTAGCCTCCCCCCGGACTGGCGTCACGCCGAGATCGTGGTATTTCAAAAGCCGGGCAGACCCCCCGAGCGCCACGAGTCCTACCGCCCCATCTCCCTTATTAATTTTGAAGCCAAACTCCTGGCCAAGGCGCTTGCGAATCGCCTGCTTCCCCACATTTCGGCCCTTGTTCACCCGGACCAGGCGGGATTCATGCCGCACCGGGCGACGCGACACAACATCCGGCGGGCGCAGGCGGCGATTGACCCGATCGGGACGACTGGAGACCAGGCGGCGCTGTTATTGGCTGACATAGATAGTGCCTTTGACTCGGTCAGCTGGACCTACCTCCTTACCCTCCTGCCACTACTGAACCTGGGTCCGGTTTTCGTCTCCTATGTGAAACTACTCTATACCGATATCACCGCTTCTGTGCGCGTCTCTGGGGCGATTTCCGCGCGATTTCCCGTGGCCAGGGGCACTCGTCAGGGGTGCCCCCTCTCCCCGTACCTCTTCGCGCTGGCCATGAAACCTATGGCCGCCCGAGTGCGCCAGGACGCGCTCTATCGGGGCTTCGTGTGGGGGACGGGCCACTCGGACCGCATCGCCCTATATGCGGACGACGTGCTCTTCTTCATGACCGATTTACACCGTACAGGGCCTCGTGTTCTCGACATAATGCGGGAGTTCGGTCAGGCGTCGGGGCTCTTTCTTAACCCTCGCAAGTCAACCCTGTGGATTCTGGGGGGAGCCTCGGTGAGTTGCCAGTGGGCTGCGTCCCTTCAGGTGGCGGTCGATGGCATGAAGTACCTGGGCGTTTACCTCTCGGCCTCGCCTGCCGTGGCATGGGATCGTAACATCCAGCCGGTGTGGGACAGGGTCCAGGTTGACGTTAAGACCTGGACGCGTATGCCCCTCAATATCTATGGCCGGTCGGCTATTTTCAAAATGGTGGCCCTGCCTTGGCTCCTCTACCAACTACAGAATCACCCGTATAAAATAGACCCGCAGTGGTTCCGTGGTGTCAACTCGGTGCTGGGCAGATTTCTGTGGGCCGGGGGTGCCTCTAGGGTGGCACTGCGTACCTGCTTTCTCTCTACCTACTGTGGCGGCTTGGCGTCCGCGGACCTGCTATCGTATTACCAGGCCTCCCACCTTCTAGTGCTCAACGAGTGGTGGTATGGGGATCGTAGCGATCCGGCCTATGCACTGGAACACTCCTTGATGGGCGGTGCCACACTCCACACTCTGCTGTACTCAGCCAGGCGGAGGAGGGCTTTGCCAAGGGTCACCCAGGTGGTCTTCGCGATCTGGCGGCAGGCTCTGCGTCGTATGGGGTGGTGGGGCAGGCTGACGGCCGAGACGCCGCTGTGGCATAACGGTCTACTACCAGAGCTGTCCTCCTTGTCCGGGTTCAGCGGCTGGGACGCGATCGGGATTTCGTCCCTTGGTAATGTTCTCAACGGCACCACACTTAAATCCTTCCAGGACCTTAGTTCCGAGTATAATTTGTCCAGGTCCCAATTCTTTCGCTATCTTCAGTTCCGCCATGCCCTTGGCCCCAGCCTGGTGGGGTTGGAACAGCTCCCCGACTTTAGTCCTATTGAGGCTAAACTGTTTATGGGCGACCTGGGCGACAAGAAAGTCTCTCAGATATACCGCTCCCTGGTCGTGAACTGCTCCCCCTCCCTCTCGACTTTGAAGGCCTCCTGGGAGAATGATGTTGGCCCCTTGGATGATGACGATTGGCGGGAGGCCCTCGAATCCCCTCGTGGCGCAGCTATAGCCGTACGTCTTAGGTTCATTCAATTTAAATACCTCCATAGGGCCTATTATACTAGGGAGCGGCTGTGGTGTGCGGGCCTCATAGCTGCCCCTGAATGTCTGAGGTGTGGTGCTGAGAGGGGGACGCTTTTCCATACCGTATGGTCCTGTGAGAGGCTGACCCGATTCTGGGCGGGTGTGTGGGACTGCCTGTCGGAAGTACTGGGGTGGGATGTTCCCCGTACCCCTAGGCTGGGTCTCCTTCATATTCTGGAAAATGTTGGGGGTAACATTTACAAACGCCACCTACTGCTGTTGGGACTAGTGGTGGCTAAGCGTGATCTGGCCCAAGCATGGAAGTGCGAACGTGCCCCCCCCTGAGTGCGTGGAGGGCAGGATTAGACTATCTGATGGGTTTAGAATTACCCGTGTTTGAGGCCAGGGGGTGCCCCCGGAAACACTATAAGATCTGGAAGCGGTGGGCAGACTACAGGGGTCTGGACCTCGATCCCCCAGCTGATATTGATGATCTACTGGCCCTTGATGTGGACCCCGGGCCCTAGGCTATTAGCCGACTCTGACTTCGCTTCCGTCTCCTGTTGCTGACTTGCGATCACGTGCACTGGGTTAGGGTGGGATAAGGGGTGGGTAGTTGGAAGGGGTGTTGGGGGATGCTGTTGGGGATGGGTGGGTCGGGGGGACTTGGGGCGTGCCCCCTTTTGTTTCCATAAAACTCTGAGTTCACTACCATGCTTTTATCTGTATGTGTTGTTGACAGTCTCCTCCTGACTGTGGAGGGCTGTCCTGAATCTTGATTGAACTCTTAATAAACACGGTTTTGAGAAACATACAGTTATTACGATTCATTACATGTTACACAACATTATATTCAAAAATGAAAAACGGGGGAAAACCAGATGAAAGGTAAAAACGATGTCAAATTATTTCAAATAACATCATCAAAATACCAAAGGATAAGTACAATTCATTTCTAAATACTAAAGTGTCATCAATCAATATGGATACTCAGTATAAAGTAAATGTCAATAATGTTTTCAAGAGATAAGGCTTAGTCCCCTTTGTCAAGAGCGTTTTCAAAAAGTAGGATTTAATCCTTTTTGCCGACGCGTTTCGAGTGTGGGTTCCTTGTCCCCAGACTCTCATCAGGGCCAAATCAATCCCAAATTGTACACACTTAATAAGACAGCTTCCCTCAACCTTCTCAGTCTATTTGTTATCTACATGCTTTGCACAAAGGTGCCTTACCTCAAAGTTGTAGAGGTAAAGGTCACTCTTCAAGCTTGTGAATGAAGCTGTGTGCACGCTTCTAGAACAAAGATTATTATGTATTTATTAGCTAAGGTGATTCTACATTCACTTCTTTTTAAATTATAAAAAAATTGGGGGGCAGGAAATTCATACCTGCCACTGAGTGTCACAAGAAATTAGATGTATGAGCTGTTTTTCATCGTTTTAAAACGGGACCACTTGTATTTCCAATTTTGTTTCTTTCTGTGAAAAGAGTAACCAAAGTGGCGTGTTATGGCTGTCTTTACATTTTAATTTATAGCCATTGTTCTCCTCAGAGAACCGCTGAACTACTCACCATGAGCTTCCTCACGTTGGTCGCGGTGTCTCGCACCCGCTTTGACTAGCGGTAACCGTTCACTGACTGCGAATCTGTAACATGAAAGAACCCGTTAGGGCCGCTGTGTCGATAGCAAGGAATGCGAGCGTTTGGAAACAACCCAGGGATCCACGCTTACCTCGTTCCTTCGCTAGCTTTCCTCTTAATGCACTCCTTGTTCTGAATCACCAGTGTTGGTCAAACAGGCTGCCGCCTGTTTGTTTCTTTAAACTTTTCTTTGCCAATCCAATGTAAGCATCGTGGTGAAGCCACGGAAGTGCATTCTGGGAATTGTAGTGAAATGAACGACTCATCTTGAGCTATTGTTATTGTGGTCGCAAGTGAACTAGGTGGCCCTAATCGGGTCACTATCTTCAGCATGCACCAAGCAGTGATTAAAAACAAAGGCTTGGGACGTGTAGGGATAGACTTATGGTCTCCCACTGGACGTGGGAGACCATAAGTCTATCCCTACTGGACATGGGAGACCATACGTCTATCCCTGCAAGTCCCAAGCCTGTGCTTTTAATCACTGCCTGGGGCCCACTAATAAAGCATCTTTTTGGGAACCCAAGGACAGTATTTTAAACGCAACACACCAGCACAGCACACTCACGTTCCAAAACCCGCTCCGCAGTAGTCTGGCATCGCAGCACACCTGAGGCACACTCGGTGCCTCGGGTGGGGCCCGATGATGAAACATGCCACCAACTAGGTTGGTGGGTGAGGGCCTTCATAAAAATGCAGGCACATAGAACGCAAAACATCACCCTAATAGCTAGCAATCTGCACTTTGACATCCAAGGTAATTAATCCGCTATACAAGAGTATGTCTCTTTCAACTTTGGAGCAACAAAGTGTTCACTTTCTTAAAAAAGCATGCTTCACTCTACATTTTGATTTGTTAAATCATACTTGCATTTCTCTGCTGAGATAAATGCATCTAACCGTGTTCTCTGGACTATATTGTAGTTATTTAATTTGTGCTGTATAATTTGGAAATTGCCGCATGTTGCTAGAATTCCCAGGTCTCGACTGAGACCACAGGTGTCTCCTGTGGTTCTTGATACATCTTTCAACTTTGGAGTCATCATTTTCCAGCAGTTTAACTTGCCATCTCTGTTTATTCCACAGCTTCCACCTTAATTAGGCACAGCTGATCTGACCACTACAGGTGCTGTGACTTACGGCAAGTTGAATAAGACGTACGTTGTTTTGGTTTACATTGCATGGTTCCTAACTTTGTTTGAATCAGAACTGCCTTGATTTGGAAATATTGTATCATTAAGACTCATGCATAGATCATGCCACTTACAGCCTGATTCATCAAAGACCCGTTTTGCGAGTCTATAATAGCGATTCAAAAGGAATCGCTATTACAGACTCACAAAACGGGATTCATGTAGGAATCGCAAAAAAAAATGCGATTCCTACACATTCCTTATTTGAGATTAGCTAATTGCTAATCACAAATAAGGAATAACTCCCCATGCATTCCTATAGGCCAAAAGGTATTCCTTATTTGCGATTAGCAATTAGCTAATCGCAAATAAGATAGCGATTTAAAGGGTGCCAGGGGTGTCCCTGTAGCACCCCTTAAATGCAAATTTAAACAGGTGTTGCGCACACACATGTCCAAAGGACATGTGTGTGTGCAACATGCAACTTAGAAAAATGCTTTTCAAAGTTTTCGCTATTTACCACGAGGTTTGACCTCGCGGTAAATAGCGGGCCGAAATTGTGAATTCGCAATTTTAAAATGGATGATGAATTGCATTTAAGGAATCTCAAATAGAGATTTCTTAAATGTAATTCCTCGCAAAATAGCGAAATCGCTATTTCCGATTTTTGCATTTGGGATGATGAATGCCAAATGCAAAAATTGCGCTCGCAAAGGGCCAGATTCTGAGAACACAATTCACCTTCATGAATCTGGCTGATTATTCCTATGTTCCTGTCTATGGGGGTGGGATGAGGTTGGAGAGAAGCTTGCAGCCTATTTTATCTTCAACAGCATTCTGCATTCAAGAGCTGGTGGTGCACCACTACCTTGGTGGCATCAAACGCAGCACACAAAGGGCACAAAGGGCACTGCTGAGGTAAAGAATCCTCGAAATGCTAACTCTGGGGGGAGGTAAGGAAGTGAAAGCAGTATGCAGAAAAGACTCCTCCACCCACCTTTCTGTCCGCATGCCCGGTCAGTTAACTCCTCCCTGAGGGAGGCATGCAGGGGGAGGCAGAACCTTTCACTGGAGTCCTGCTTGCGCTTTCTGGACTCACTCAGTGGGTCCAGCATGCAGATTAGACCTGGGCAGAGTTAGCGGAACTCCAGGTGTTTATCCTTTCAGTAAATTCAGTGCATACTGTACCATGTGCTGCACAAGAGGGAGGAGCTTCTTTCTGCCGCTCGAGTAGATGTTCTACCCGAGTGGCACCTGCCTCAACGTGAACAGATGGTTTCTCAACGCAAGCAGTTGCACCCATCCGCGGCCCACCACATTGAGAAATCTCTCTGGGAGGTGGCCTACCATTGGATTTTCCTTGCTTGAGTTCGCCAACTTAACATTGATGAGTTCAAGCTAGGAATAAACTTTGCTCTGCGGATTCGGAACTCCACGTGCTCCAAGGTGTGTGAAATACTCCGCAAATGAAGCGGAGTTCACTGCCCAGGCCTAATGCAGAGCAAGCAGGGTGTGGAGAAGGGCCCATATCTTCTCTGTGTACATTGGCCCTGCCACTGGACTCTTAGGTGAGGCAGGCATGCTTGGGAGCCAAAAATAGTCTCCACCTCCCCAGTGTGCAACTTGTCACTGGACTCCTACCTCAGACACATCTGAGAGAAAATATCACAAGTGTAGGAGAGTAGGATCTGCTTCTTATAGTTACCCCGACTTTTTGCCGATGTTTCACTGTTTTACAACTTTAGTCTGAATGGGGCCCTGTTATCCAGGACCCCAGCCTGGCTGCTTCCTCGCTATAATGATTGCATGTACTTTAGGTACACTCCAGATTGAATACTGGGGTGCCCTTATGAGTCTGTAGTATATAGTACACTATGAACCAAAGGCATAGGTACCACAGAGGCCTACTAGGGGCTGAAGCATGTATTATGCCACCCCTGGGAAGCCTTCAAAAATTACACCACAGGTCTGCTACAGCAGCCTGTGTAAGGTGGTGTATGCACCCCTTACTTAAATATAGGTTCCCTATATCTACCTTATATCACTGCACATATAAACCAAGCAGTCACCCCTATGGCAGGCCTTATCAATCCTGAAGGCAATGCGCTGGGTTTTGTGTGACAGGGTGTCCATGCATGAGCAGGGCCCCTCTGCAGCCTTTGGAATCTATTCTCCGGGGTTATTCTGTGATGCAGCCAGACCATATACTCTGAAGTGCATTTTAACCTTGTGGGAAATGCTAACTTTGGAATGGCTGAAAGGAAACATTTTGTATTTGGTGCCAAACACCTTGAAATCATACCTCCCTACCAGTACTGGTGGCGGAGGTATGATTCCACCCTCCTAGAGGGAGAAACATGACCACACTGGTAGACCCGGTACAAGCTTAACAGAACTCTGGCATCACAAAATGGATGCTGCAGCCATAAACACGAGTCTGGCCTCCTGCTGCTGGACAAAACTCCGGCAGAGGAGGCCTGGACAATAGGTTTCCTATCACAGGAAGGTGCAACCACCTCCCAGACAGGCTTTACTGTATTGGGGCTGGGTGAGTGCACTCCAAGAGTGCTTTGAAGTCTGCACTGGGGCACATTTGGTGTTGTTGTGCATATCCCAGTTCAAATTGTTGCAGGGGCTACCAGCCCCTGCTCTGGTGTGAAACTGGACAAACCCTCCCACAGGTGTGTGGCCAGAGTTTGTCCCACCCCTTCCTTGAGTATATTGTAGAAACCCTTGACCACAGGACTTTAGATTTACCTGGACGAAACTCTGATACTGAATCCTGGAACTTCAATGATCTACAAGGCACTAAATGACTGAAGAATTTCCGTTGGAGTAAAGGAGTTACTCCCCTGCATGGCAGGTACAAAAAGACACATATGACCAGTTTGCATCTCCAAAGCTCCCACCGGACTCTGAAGAATTTGCAACACAGGAGGTGGGTTTCCAGACTTCTCAGATGCTGATCCGAGCTCCCAGCAAAGCTGAGACCCGTAGCCCTCGTGGGGAACGTGGAACTGGAACCCCTGGACACAGTGCACATTTGCAAGTGCATATGCTTCTTGGCAATCTTTGAGGATGTGCTTTGGGTTAATTGTAGCCCAGATCCCGCGCAGGAATTCCATTGAAGATTTGCTGGCCTATGCTCCATGAGTGATCCGTGAGCCGGCCCTTTGTGTTTCCTCTTGAGGTACCTTCGCGTCAGCCTGTGGGTCCCTGAGAAGGCAACTTTAACTTTCCTTGGGCTTCTCTGGTTTCTCCAGTTGTGTCCTGACTCTCCATTGCTAGGGGAGTCCCCTGGACCTTGTTGGTCCACGCCAAAGTATCTTTCCTCTTCCTGCGTGGGTTGCTGTTGCCAAGGCTTGTTGTGTTCAATCAGAGCACTGATGCCGCAGTACTTAACATCCTTTGTGGGACATCTTGAATCCAGCTCCTGGTCATTGTCGACGCTTCCTGGTCCTCGTAGCTGCAGAGTCAAGCTTCACCTCTTCGCACCTGAAGCACCCGACATCGGTGGGCATTCGTCTATCGTGCTCCAGGTCACTGGCAAGTGACCCAGACTCTGTCTCCTCTGCTTTCAGGTTCTTCACATTTTCGATCCAGGCTTGGATCACACCAGACACTTTCCTTCTTCCCGTCAGCAGCACTTTGCAGCAGATCGCCGTTGAAATCAACGACGATTCCCGAAACCATTTGATACCTATGCACCCGGCTTCCCTGGGTGAGGTAACTTGAGTACTCCGGTGCTCCTGTGGGTGTTGGCCCTAGAACCCATTAAGTATAAGGGGTTTGCGCAAAGTCCTCTCCTAAGTGTCTTTAAACTTTAAAATTCCAACCAAGACTTTCCCCATAGAAATTAACAGCGCTCGCGACTGTGTTTTCACACTGCACGAGTCCCCGGTGGGTCCCCTTTTTCACTACCTTGGGTGGTTCCTTGGGGTCCCAGCAATTCTACGTGCTCTAGGTACTGTGTCTAGTCAAGTCGTGGATCTTATACCACTTTCCTAATATATGGTTTGGTCTCCCCCTGGGAGCCCATTGTATATTGTGCTATTTACTGAAGTTCTATTGTGTTTAAATTGTGTACTTTGCTCTGTAATCCCATAAAGAGATTACTAGAGAGTGTTTAGTGATAAATACATATATTTTATATATACCTTGTGTGGTTCTCCTTTCATTTAGACATTCAATAGGCTATAATCTGGTAAACCAAGCTGCTTTACACTCCTTCAAGACTTAGCCTGAAGGCTGCTCTCCATAGCTACCACTAGTATAGTTTTCAATAAAGGTTGACTTTAAATCTATCATCAATAGGGGTTTTTTGGACTGGTACAAGGTGCCCACTAGAACAAGGCCAACTTCTCACATTCGTGTGCAGTGGTTGGATTCCAGCTTGCTATTGCTTTACCAGATAATCTCATTGAGTGACTAACTGAAAACCACTTTAGGTACATAGGTTCATATAAATCAAGCACTGAATAAAGTAAGTGCTACTTAACTTAGAGTTGTGTGTCAAGAGCTTACAACTCTCAAGAGAGTTTAGTAGTCCCACTAGAGTAGGTAAGAGCAGATACCACACCTCACTTGTATGTCTTCAAGGGCTGAAGCCAGTGGCTCCAGATTAACTAAGTTTGACAATGTCCCATTCAAGGAACTGAGAAATATGTGTGCATCTAGGAAATTAAAGACAGGGAAAAAGCCTGAGGTCCAACACCTCATAGAGGTTTTGCTTTTAGATTACCTCAGAAAGACCCTAGGGTCTGATGAGAGAGGCAGGTTGGGTGTGGTAGCAGAAGAGGAAACCTCCAGGAGCTAGACCTTGATGCTGACCAGGAAGTACATGATGATTCTAACCTGGACAATCCAATTCTCCCTGGGACTGAAGAGGAGAGCCCCAGCAGCCCTCTCTTCACCCCTCCAGGAAGAGTTAGCAGTGTACCTAGAATGTGCAGCGATTGCGCGCAGCATCGCGCCGGAGGAGCGCCAGAGGAAAGCCCGTCTGTGCCCGTCCGGGCCGGGACGGGCCCAGGGGCCAGAAACTCTGGTCCAATTCGTACATACTCGCCCAAAGCTCTGTGGGCATTAAAAACAGTTTTTATCCGTCTGGATGAAAGTACCTTGGCCAATCTGCCAGCTGAAGCTCTGGTGGAGAATACAGGTATAGGCCCAAGGACTCGTCCCACTGTTGCTAGCCAGCAATCACATGGCCTCAAATTAGTGATACTTAATACGCGCTCCTTACAAAAGCACCATCTGGAAGTCTTTTCTCTACTGCTCGATGGAGACATTGACATCCTTGCACTTTCTGAGACATGGCTGGGCTCTGCCTCCCTGCCTGACATTTTGGCCGCTCTACCCCCAGATTATGACGCTATTTGGCATAACCGCCCAAATGATTGTAAAGGCGGGGGCGTGGCCTTTTTGTTTAAGAAATGTCTCGTAGTGAAAGAGATCATAGCACAAAATTGTGCCAGTGCAGAGCTGTTAGGGATTAAAGTCTCATTCAAATCCTCATGTATCACAATAATAGTGGTCTACCGCCCGCCACAAAGCTCCCCGGATTTCAATGACGTCTTTTTTGAGATTCTAACGGACTTGGCCACCAGATATAAGTCCCTCTTGGTGGTTGGCGATTTCAATTACCACTGGGACAAGGTACCCAGAGGCCCCAAGGAGACTGAGTTTGAGGCTAATCTCTCGCTGCTTAATCTGCGACAGCTAGTGGTGGGTCCTACTCACGTGAAAGGCCATACACTGGACCTTGTTTGGTCTTCTTTACCTAACACTGAAATCACGGAGACAATCCCATGCATCTGGTCAGATCATTTTATGATAAAGTGCTGGGTTCCAGGCGACCCTGTGAGGGCTGCCCCTAACAAGCCACGGAGGAAAATTAGATCCTGGAGTAAGATGGAAGCAAACCTCCCAACTTCAACCCTGCTTTCCCTCATCCCCCCTCCCCCGCCCCCCACCCCCCCAATATGAATGGCATAGATCTGGACCATGATGTTAGGATCTTAAATACCTGGATACTCGCCGCCCTGGACAAACTTGTCCCTGAGCAGTTGGAGAGCACCAGAACCAAAGGGAGAGGAGCGCCTTGGTTTGACGCCTCCCTGAAACAAAAGAAGCAAGCCCTTCGTAAGGCAGAGAGAAGGTGGAGACTCCACTATAGCCAATCAGACGCTGAAAATTTCAAAACCCTGCTCTCAAAATACAAGGCTGACATCTTGGAAAGAAAGGCTGCTTTCTATGAGGGAAGAATTAGGGAGGCCACTAACATACAGCGAGAGACATTCACCATTCTAAGGGAACTTAAACAATGTGAAGGGAAAATTTCAGTGGGTGACCAACCTGACGGTGACTCCTTTCAATCCTTCTTTCTTCAGAAGGTACAGGACATCATCACTGACATCAATGCACGGCCAGTCACAACCATGCTGCCTAGCCAGAATGTTCAGGTGCCATCCATGACTTTGGATAGCTTCCCTCCCATTAATGACAAGTGCTTAGCGCAACTGGTCGGTCAAACCAAATCAGGCTCCAGCATAGATCCATGTCCCCCCAGAATCTTTAAAATGGCTCTGCCAGGCATTCAGCCCCAGGTACTGAGTCTACTGAATAACTCACTTAACTCAGGCTATCTGCCGATTCAGATGAAAGAAGCCAGGGTCTCCCCACTTCTGAAGAAAGCAGGAACAGACACGACAGCCTTAAAAAATTATAGGCCCATTTCGCAGTTGCCTTTTCTAAGCAAGATCCTAGAAAAGCACATTCTCAGCACTCTAGCCGGCCATCTGGAAGAACACCATCTCCTTCACACCAGGCAGGCTGGGTTCCGGCCCCAACATAGCACAGAATTAGTCATGGCCTCGGTCGCCGATGAGTTGAGAGTCAGGGCAGATAACAAACAGCCCTGTGCCTTGATTCTATTAGATTTATCGGCGGCTTTCGACACGGTCAGCCACACCATCTTGCTGGACCGTGTCGCAAAATTGGGAATCACAGGCCAGGTGCTAAAGTGGCTAGAATCCTTCCTGTCAGGTCGAACCCAGAAAGTGCAGCTAGGAGACCAACTGTCTGAGATCCGCGACGTGACCTGGGGGGTGCCCCAGGGGTCGGCGTTATCCCCCCTGCTTTTTAATATCTATCCACAACCACTGGTGGTAGAGGAGCTTATGCGTGTGAACTGCGAAATCTTTAATTATGCAGATGATACTCAGCTCTTAGTCCGGCTGGACAACACCAAAGAGGCCCAGGAATCAGTGAGGAATCTGCTCTCATTCACAGTCAACTGGATGACTAACAATCTGTTGAAAGTGAATGCTGACAAGACGGAGGTGCTGGTGATTAGCAACAAAGAGGATCCCTGGAGTGACCTGTACTGGTCCCCCGAGCTAGGAACCAATCTGTGGTAAAAAGCTTGGGGTTAAGGATTGTTGCAGACCTCTCAATGGCCCCTCAAGTTTCTGCTGTGGCAGGATCCTGCATAGGTGTGTTGAGGCAACTGCGAAAGCTAGTCCCCATCTTATCTGCCTCCACCCTGCAATCGATCGTATCCGCCACAGTCATTTCGAGACTTGATTATGGTAATGCCTTATACCTAGGCCTACCACAGAAGCTGTTGAGGAAGCTGCAGGTAATACAAAACGATGCGGCCAGGCTGATCCCGTCTTTGCCTAGAAACTCGCATGTAACCCCACTGCTTCAGAAGCTGCAGTGCAGCTTCTGTTTCAATTCCGACTTCTGCTTCAATTCCGAGTGCAGTTCAAATGTCTCTGTGTGGCCCATAAGGCACTCTTTGGGAAAGCCCCAGAGTACATTAAGCAACGTCTAAAGAGGTATATTCCCGGGAGGCTATTGCGCTCAGGAACAACCTCCAACCTGTTTCAACCTAGATTCAAATTAAAGACCAAAGGAGGCAGGGCCTTGTCTGTGCTCCTTCCACAACTGTGGAACGAGCTTCCACCTACCCTGAAAGCTGAATCGCAGCTTCTACCTTTCAGAAAGAAACTAAAAACGTATCTTTTCAGAAAGGCCTTCATGACATCATAGGAGGCGAATCAACTGAGGTTCTAGGGTCATTAGTGTGTTATGTTCTTTCTGGTAAGCGCTTAGAGACCGGCGGTGATAGGCGCTATACAAGTAATCCCTAACATAACATAACATAACAATGTGTAGATCTGCTCCTCAAGAATCTAACCATTCTGGTTCATCTGTAGGGACCTCTGTCTCCCATAGGACCCCAGTCTCCTACAGGAGAAAGTCCTCTCATGAAAGAAATTGCAGACTGCTTGCATTTGAAGAAGAAAAACTCAGGATCAGGAAGGTGTAGTTGGCCTTAGACAGGGAATCCCTGGAGCTCCAGAGAGCTTCTAAAAAGTTGGGGCTAGAGCCCCATGGTGGCAGCTACAGTGTCCCTAGAGGTAGAGAACATACTCATGACCATAGGAACCTGAACACAATTGTCCCTCCCTGCCAGAGTGGGGTGACATCCACAAATGATAACTGCACTTGAAAGGGCCTGTAAGGTACAGAGGGTCCCACAGGAGCAGTGGACAGCAATCTTGTGGCTCTCCTTTGCAGACAAAGGTAGAGAAAAGCTCCTCACTGTAAGAGAAGAAGATGCTGATAACTATACTGTCTTGAAGAGTGCTCTAATTGATGGGTTTAGCTTAACCACTAAGTAATACAGGATTAAGTTCGGAGACACCTAAAAGGCACAGACTCGAGACTAGGTTGACTATGTAGATTGTTCTACTAAGGCTCTGAAAGGCTAGTTACTTGGCAGTAAGGTATGTGATTTTAAAGGATTGTACATTGTAAATATGAGGGAGCAGATCCTTAGTAATTGTCAAAATCAGCTGTTGCATCAGTGCCTGGTGGACTCTGATCTGACCTCTCCCCAAGAATTAGGTCAGAAGGCAGACAAATGGGTCAGAACCAGGGTGAGGCAGAACGTTCGGAACCAAGGTGACTCCAAAAAGCAAGATTCTAAGAACTCTGATAAGGGTGGGGAAAAAAGTAAAGACCAGAAGTCTTCTCAAGGCCCTCAAAAATCTGCATCTGGTGGGGAGTCCTAATCTAACAAAGGAAAAGGCCAAAATAAACCATGGTGTAAAATCTGTAAACAGAAAACCCATTTTACTAGTGATTGTACCAAGTCCAAAGACTCAACTCCAGCCACCATTGCCCCTAAGGCAACTTTTCCCCCTAGTTCAGCTCCAAGTGGTGGTACTCGGAATAAGAGTGTAGTAGGGTTACCCCTGGTTTCTGAGATGGACTCTGGCCCAATCAGAGTTCCAACTGAGGCTGTACTGATCTGTTATAGAGGCATGGATATGTCCTCCTTTGTCAGTCCTCGTAATCTGGGCAAATACAGACAGCAGCCTTTGATAAATGGAAAAGATGCTTTGGCATTCAGGGACACAGGAGCAAGTGTCACAATGGTGACACAAGATCTTGTGGCTCATGAGCAGATCATACTTGGTGAAATGTACCAAGTTTTCAATGCTAGCAATGCCAGGACTGACCATTCCTTGGAAGTTGTTAATGTCTCCTGGGGAGGGGTAACAGGCCTTAAGAAGGTTGTGGTAAGTGCAGACCTCCCTGTTGAAAGCTTGCTTGTCAATTATTTAGAAATGTCAGCTTGGGCTGAAGTGGAGCTCAGGACTCATGCACAAATGCTAGGAATCCCTGCACATGTGTTTGCTGTGACCAGGTCACAGGCCGAAATGTCTAAAACTGAACAGGCCCTGGATTCTGGAAGAATGGACCAGGTGCCTCCAAAGAAGGGTGGGACAGTAGGGTTAGGCAGTGCCTTCGCCCCTGACTCAGAGTACAGATCGGTCTCTTGAGGGAGATGATCTTAGTCCTGAAGGAGGAACTGTCCCAGATGAGCTTGAACCTAATTAGGTTGACTTCTTAGGGACAGGGGGGCCTTCCAGGGCATATCTGAGCAAGGAGCATTACCAATTTGTGGTGATGCACATTGGTTTGAAGAATGCACCTGTCACTTTCCAAAGGTTGGCGAATAAAGTCTTAACAGGCCTTGAAGAATATAGTGCAGAATACCTAGATGATATTGCTGTCTTTAGCTCCACCTGGGAGGATCACCTGTTCCACCTGAGAAATGTTTTGGAGGCCCTGCAGAAAGCATGCCTAACAATCAAGGCAAGTGCCAGATAGGGCAGAGTCAGGTTGTGTACCTGGGCCACCTTGTAGGTGGAGGCCATGCTGAACCTTTACAGAGCAAAATCCAGACCATCATGGACTGTGTTGCTCCAACCACCCAGACTCAGGTCAGAGCTTTCTTGGGCCTGGCTGAGTACTTCGGAAGATTTGTCAGGGGGTATGGATCCATAGTGACCCCCGTGAATTACTTAACTTCTAAAAGAAGGCCAATGAAAGTTCAGTGAACAGTTAGGTGTCAAAAGGCATTTGATGACCTGAAGCAGGCCATGTGCACTGCTCCCATTCTGCAAAGTCCTAACTACTCCAAAGAATTCATTGTTCAAACAGATGCATCTGAGTTGGGGGTAGGGGCTGTGATATCACAATTGAATGATGATGGTAAGGTTCAGCCAGTAGCTTTTATTAGCAGAAGGCTGACCCCCCGGAGAGAAACATTTGTCAGCCATTGAGAGGGAGGCCTTTGCTGTGGTTTGGGCTCTGAAGAAGCTGAGGACATACCCACTCGCTTCATTGTTCAGGCAGACCATAAACCCCTCACATGGCTAAAACAGATGACGGGTAAAACCCCA
>NW_028248778.1:0-24487 GCF_964263255.1 Lissotriton vulgaris | reverse complement strand
ATTTTTTTGCAGCGTTTGTTCATTGTTTAGATTTGGCGGAAAGCGTAGGGGGCTTTTAGTTTAGATAACGTCACCAGAACTCATGAGTTTTAGATTTTGAGGGGCCCTTTCAATATTAATAACTCATCCAAGTAGCAACACACAGAGGTAAACAGAACATTTTTGTTGTCGCAGACGATTTCAAATGTCAGGGTTTGTACATAGAACAGCTGGTGTGCGTTGCCCGGTCAAGACCTGATCACAACAAGCATTTGCAATGCAATAGGTCTCGCATTTGGAAAGTTTGAGCTATTGGTACTGTAAATGGCAATTTTTTTATTTATGTGTTGGTTTTGAAAATAGCAAAATAATAGCTTTGTCATTTACAATGCCAATAGTTTTAACTTTCGCAAATGTGACACCTATAGCATTTGTAATGCAATATGTGTTGTATTTACGTGACTTATATGTATTGATATTACAAATAAAAATGGCTTTTAATTTTTTTAAGAATGAATAATTAAATAAAAGTTATTGTAATTTATAATGGCAATAGCTTTTGTAAATAACTTTTGTGAAGATTATGTTCATTGTATTTTATTGTGATGGAAATCCAAGAACAGAAGCGAAATATTAACATCTTTTTGTGACATTTGTAATAAAGCTTGAAACATTGAGAGAACATATTTGAACCAGTTGTTGTTGAATGGTTGCACATATTGATGCTGAGGTGGTGCTGAGTGATGCTGTGGCGTTCAGTGATGCTGTGGTAGCCATAGTGATGTAGTGGTGCCCCAGAGTAATGCTGTGGTGGTGCTGAGGGATGCTGTGTTGTTGCGATAGATAGATAGAGTGAGTGCGATAGATAGATAGAGTGAGTGCGATAGATAGATAGAGTGAGGGCGATAGATAGATAGAGGGAGGGCGATAAACAGATAGAGGGAGGGCGATAGATAGATAGATAGATAGATAGATAGATAAATAGATAGATAGATAGATAGATAGATAGATAGATAGATAGATAGATAGATAGATAGATAGATAGATAGATAGATAGATAGATAGATAGATAGATAGATAGATAGATAGATAGATAGATAGATAGATAGATAGATAGATAGATAGATAGATAGATAGATAGATAGATAGATAGATAGATAGATAGATAGATAGATAGATAGAGTGAGGGCGATAGAATGAGTGCAATAGATAGCTAGATAGATAGATTGATAGATAGAGTGAGGGCGATCGATAGATAGACAGATAGATTAAGTGTATTTATGTTGCATTGAGTAGAGTGTAAGTGTAAGTGTGAGGTGTGCAATTATATGGCACTGAGTGGTATTATGTGGAGTGTATTTACGTTGCATTGAGAAGAGTGCAGTGTAATTATGTTGCATATAATTATGTGGCACTGAGTGGTATTTGGAGTGTATGTTCCAGTGTGTGTGCGGGTGCAGTGTGTGTGAGGGTGCAGTGTGTGTGAAGGTGCGGTGTTTGAGGGTGCGGTGTGTGAGGGTGCAGTGTGTGAGGGTGCAGTGTGTGAGGGTGGGGTGTGTGAGGGTGTGGCTTGTGAGGGTGCGGCATTTGAGGGTGCAGTGTGTGAGGGTGCAGTGTGTGAGGGTGCAGTGTGTGTGATGGTGAAGTGTGTGTGAGGGTGCAGTGAGTGTGATGGTGCAGTGTGTGTGAGGGTGCAGTGTGTGTGAGGGTGTAGTGTGTGAGGGTGCAGAGTGTGTATGAGGGTGCAGAGTGTGCGTGGGTGCGGTGTGTGTGTGGGTGTGGTGTGTGTGTGCAGTGTGTGAGGGTGCAGTGTGTGGGGGTGAAGTGTGTGAGGGTGTGGTGTGTGAGGGTGCGGTGTGTGAGGGTGCGGTGTGTGTGAGGGTGCAGTGTGTGTGAGGGTGCAGTGTGTGTGAGGGTGTGGTGTGTGAGGCTGCAGTGTGTGTGAGGGTGCAGTGTGGCTACAGACATGATATATCAGCCATAAACAGGACCAGGCAGCTGTGTTCAGATCTTAAAGGGAGCAAACTTTCCAATGAATGAAGAAAATAACAGATAAGCTGTGTGTGAGGGTGCAGTGTGTGTGAGGGTGCAGAGTGTGTGAGGGTGCAGAGTGTGTGAGGGTGCAGAGTGTGTGTGTGTGTGTGGGTGCGGTGTGTGTGGGTGCGGTTTGTGTGGGTGCGGTGTTTGTGGGTGCGGTGTGTGTGTGGGTGCGGTGTGTGTGGGTGCGGTGTGTGGGTGTGGGTGCAGTGTGTGTGTGGGTGTGTGTGGGTGCAGTGCGTGAGGGTGCAGTGTGTGCAGTGTGTGATGGTTCAGTGTGCAGTGTGTGAAGGTGCAGTGTGTGTGAGAGTGCAGTGTGTGTGTGAGGGTGCGGTGTGAGTGAGGGTGTGGTGTGTGTGAGGGTGCAGTGTGTGTGAGGGTGCAGTGTGTGAGGGTGCAGTGTGTGTGAGGGTGCAGTGTGTGTGAGGGTGCAGTGTGTGTGAGTTTGCAGTGTGTGAGGGTGCGGTGTGTGAGGGTGCAGTGTGTGTGAGGGTGCAGTGTGGCTACAGACATGATCTATCAGCCATAAACAGGACCAAGCAGCTGTGTTCAGATCTTAAAGGAGCAAACTTTCCAATGAATGAAGAAAATAACAGATAAGCTGAGTGTGAGGGTTCAGAGTGTGTGAGGGTGCAGAGTGTGTGAGGGTGCAGAGTGTGTGCGTGTGGGTGTGGTGTGTGTGGGTGCGGTGTGTGTGGGTGCGGTGTGTGTGTGTGGGTGTGTTTGGGTGCGGTGTGTGAGGGTGCAGTGTGTGCAGTGTGTGAGGGTTCAGTGTGTGAGGGTGCGGTGTGTGAGGGTGCAGTGTGTGTGAAGGTGCAGTGTTTGTGAGGGTGCAATGTGTGAGGGTGCAGTGTGTGTGAGGGTGCGGTGTGTGAGGGCGGACAGCATCAGTGGAGGTTCTCATCCCTTATGCCTCAGACATGAACAACCACCTGGATAATTCAAACAATTTCTGGTGCAACCCTGGCGCAGCACAGGTACATTCATTCCCAAATGGCAGAGTGGGTTCAATGAAGGTTCTTAATATCAAGGCACTATGGATCCCTCCTGCGGTTACAGTGGACAATACAATCATGTCTTTAGGGTGTCCCCATTATGAAAGTAATATTCAGGACAATATTCCCCCAGAACTGAGCTGACTGAAATGATTCTCAAACATATAAGGATGCCTGACCAGCTGAAGCCCCGTTCAGTGGTTTCCCTACATTTCGACTAAAAGTGTGACTTGTCACAGCAAGTTGGAAATGGGACTGGGAACCTATTATGATCCTGTTCTGCCTGCACCTGGCCACTTAAACGGTAGCTTCCGTAGACTATCACGTTCACAGATCAAGTGATAAACGTACAAATGCGATTGCGTGTGGATGGGGGTTGAATTGTGCACTCTAAATGGGAGCGAATGTGTGAAGGGATGATTTGAACACTAGGATGTGAAATAACAAATAAAATACACGTGCAACCAAGCGTACACATACAGACAGATGAGCGTGTGCACGCGCAGAAACAGACACGAGAACAACAGAGGATGCAGAAGCATAGTTTGCGGCAGGAGTGGACAACGGACTCAAAGAATACAAAAAAATCAAGCAGACTGAACTCCTTTCGCCTGCATAGGGCATCATATTCAAATCAAAAATCAAATAAGACTTTATTTCGGTTAATATTTCAAACCATAAAAAGTACATGCATTGATTACATTATCAAAATTGCAACAATACATTTTTTTAAAAAACACAATATTTAAAAAACACATTATACACAAATATCGTTAAAAATCATCATGATTGTTAAATAGCAATAGTGTCCTACTGGTCCTGATCATAGATCTAAGCAAGTTCTTATTCTCAGTGCAAGTTTTAAAAACGACAGAATATGGAGTACACAATCCCGGTGTAGGAGCTGCAAATACATGAGGGCAGGTCTAATTTGTTTAAAATCCAATGTTCTCAGCAAATCAACAAGAAAGTAACGTCTGGGATAGTCATAAAACCTACATAAAAATATAAAATGTAGCATGTCCTGAGGAGACTTCCCGTCGCAGCCACAGGGAGCTACATGTTTGCTAAAAATGTCTGATTTAGGTCTTATTAAAAGCTGCTGAAAAGTGTTGAATCTGAACCTAGTCAGTAGGAACTTTTCATGTGAGCTAAAGGCGCAGGCCAGATAGGGCTCCATTCCACCACACGACTTTAGCATAATAAACTTTCTGACACTTGGTTTCAGCAGTTCCACATTTTCTCTGTCCGCCAGTTTAAACTTTAAAAAGGCTCTTTTGACCGCTGTTATGTCCCCCTTCACAATGCCACTCGGGTTGGAGAACAGTTTAGGGCACCCCAGCATTTCAAAGCAGAATTTCAAATATTTTAACCAGGGGATGCGCATACAACTATCCTGAGATGTTACATCCCGTACAATCTGGTGGGTGAGTGGTATCTCATATTCAACAAAGGCCAAGGACTTAAAGGCCTTGCACACTGTATGCAGAGGCTAGTAACTGATTGTGCACGAAGCAAGGGTGGCCTCATCTTTCCAGCAGAGAGGCCACACACTGAATGGACACGACCCCATCCTTCCAGCTAGAGAGACCAAGGGCTGAATGTACTGTGACTGGATACCTTGCCATGCAAGTAATCCCTTCAGAGATTTATACGCAGCCTGCCCCTCGCTAGTGTTGAATAAAATGTCATCTTATTATTTTTTATGAGAATATTCGGCCATGAAATTGGTGCCTGCCTCTCAGGTGGGCTCAGGCGCAGTCCCGGCCTCTGTTTGTGCTCGGAGCTCCGCTGGGCCTCTCTCTGCACGGGATCAGGTGTGACTGCAGACAATAAGCTTTGGTCGCACTGACCTTGGTCCATCCCCCCCCCGGCAGCCCGTCTGTGCACCGCATACGAGGACGGCGCATGGACAGGGATCCCTGGCTAATTGATGCAGAATTCCCCGGGAGTTAGCAGAGGCTGTGTTCATTTCAGTAGCAGATTGGGAGCACTGTTTCCTTCCGTTAGAGTCAGACCATCAGCCCACCAATGTAACATGCTCTTTTCATATAGCGCTTACTGTAATTGCTATCTCACTTTGTAGCGCTGTGCATATTTTATTGACTGTCGGTTGTCTGCATGTAATCTCCCTTTCCCTCTGCCCCCGGACCACCCACCGAGGCCCCCAGCAACCCACTGCTTCTGCTGGCAACACAAGTGACCTGCTTCTGGGAGCGCGCTTGTGCCCGCCGCTGCACAAGAAACAAGCATTGGCCGCCCGGCAGTAAAGCTGCGCGGCCGTGAAAGGATCATCTGCTTTTAAAAACAAGGACATAACAAGCTGAGGATCGCCGGGCGCGAAACTGAAAGCACGGTGGGAGCGCACGAGACGCCGTCGCCGTGAGTGTGCACATCGGCTGTCCCGGCGCAAGCTGAGGATCGCCGGAGAAGACACGCCGAGCTCCGAGTCCGAATTGGAGCTTGCTGCAAAGACTGACCCGCTGTGGAGGGAGAGGGACACGCGGAAAGAGCCCGTGAGTGGGGGGGAGAGAGGGAGAGGATGTGTGTGTATGTGTGTGTGCCTGTGTGTGTGTGTGTGTGTGTGTGCACGTGCGTCTGTGTGTGTGTGTGTGAACAGCATGCCGGAATCGGAGCGCGTGTTCACGCGCGCGACATGATCCAATTCCGGCATGCTACGCGTGCCCATCTCTTGCCTCCCTATTGGCTCCTTGTAAGCAGAGCCAACAGCTGTAGGTCCCGCTGCGACAGGGCTTTCCCCCTGTATCGCAAGTGCGAGACCTAAAAACAGGATGTGGTGGGCCTGGCCAGAGGCAGTGCTGGACAGCACACTTGCAGTTTTATTTTTTTTTATATTTACTTCTTGAAGCACCATGAGATAAACTTGCCAGAACCCCTTGCATTTCTTTTTTTTGGGAGGGGGGTTAATCGATGAACTGGCCATACCCAATTTGGCGATACTGGAGGTTTCTCAGGGGGCATAGCACGCTCAACCCAAACCCAGGCTAACGTGTTGGGCACCAAGAATTTGACAGCCATGCTTCAGCTGTTTTTCGTTCGACTGTACAGAGCTCACTGGCATGAAACTTCTCTTTTTCAATGTAAACATGCATTTTCCAAAGAGGAATTTGAGACTGGAGATTTTAAGGGCTCGGGATTTGGGAAGATCAGGAAACTCGCTTGCCGAAGATCACACAGTTTGGTCAAGTGGTGAGACCGATATTTGACCGCGTATCAACTGGTTTCACAGCCAGAATGTATCCAAAGCAGGCAGCACCTCTCCCCTGCTTCTCTTGTGAGGCTTGTTTAACCAGATATATTGCTTTTCCTCGTATGAACCCCCAGACGCCCCAAGTCTTGGCATGTGCGACTGTCTAAGCATGGGCGAATTTTGCGAATCTCGCGTTCGCGAATTTTGCGGATTTGCGAATTCGCAATCCGCAAAATCCGCGAATTCTCGCGAATTTGCGGATTTTTTTTTTTGTGTTCGCAAGTGTTTCTGCCAGTTCGCGAGATTTGGTACTAGTTCGCAATTGCGAACTTACTTGTCGGCTCGCAACGGTCGCGACTATGTTGTTTCTACGTCTGGTTCATCATCACAGCCTCCCAGCACCCTCTGTTTCACCACTGGCACCCTCTCATTGACCCATGCCACCCTCTGTTACATCAATGCCACCCTCTGGTTCATCATCACTGTAGAAGATGGGGGGGAAAAGCAAGTCCACCTGCCCTGCTTGAACTGACATGAATTAATTTCGGGTTAGTTTATTAACAACACCTGCCCTGCCCCAACTGACAATAATGAATTAGGGGCTAATTAATGTGTCACTGAAAGAATTTGAAGTTCCAGCCTGGCACCTGCTTGTCTGCTCCTTTAGCTGTAAATCAGGACCTTTGTGGCATACAGTTAAGGTCAGAGCAGGGTCACACAATAGTTGCAAGCAGGCAACCGAATTCTGGAGGGCCCCCTCAGGAAGCACTACAGGGAATCGTTACAAATCATGAGGTTGACCTTTTGCACCTGCTCATTGCTTTTGCTTTTGCTAAAATCGTTTTTCGTTTTTTTCGCGCTATTCGCGGGGCGCGGCGTCGTGCGAAACCGACTGCGGAAGCCGCCAATTCGTGCGAATGAGCTTTTTATTTTTTTGCGGCCTGTTGTTTTGCGAGTTTTTTTGCAGTATTCGCGAGACGCTTGTAGCGCAACACGCAAATTTACCCCAAGGTCGAGTACGGGCGCGGCCATTTTGTTTGTGTGATGTATTTCCGTTTCCGCCCGCTATGTATAATCTCGGGCAGTAAGCGCATTGCGAGTAGAGGTTCGCACGAGATCGCGAGGGAAATCTAGAGGTTCGCACGAGATCGCGAGGGAAATCTCGCGCGAACTTACTTTCGCGCTCGTGAACGGGCGCCGGCCATCTTGTTTTTCATTCATTTCCTGTGTCTGGGCATGGTGTTTAATCCTCTTGGTATCTTTGCCATCCTTTGCTTGTTTTCAGTTTTTTTTTTACGATTTTGCTTCTTATCTATCCCTCTCTTTTCCTAGCTGTATATTTTTGTCTTTTCTGCTATTTTTCTTTACTTTTAAACTACTTTTTTAAACTCTTTTCTTTTCTTCTTCCCTATCCTATTCTTTCTTAATTTTCTACTTTTTCCTACCTTACCTGCCCAGAC
This sequence comes from Lissotriton vulgaris, assembly GCF_964263255.1. Classification (NCBI taxonomy): domain Eukaryota; kingdom Metazoa; phylum Chordata; class Amphibia; order Caudata; family Salamandridae; genus Lissotriton; species Lissotriton vulgaris. The sequence continues at coordinate 16,805 of NW_028248778.1, read as the reverse complement.
CATGGTCAAGCCAGGCGCCGTGAAGCTGCCCAGGCACTTGAGGGCCCCAGCGGCGGCGGGGAGTAGTACTGGACCCAGTGCCAGGACAGCATGCGGGAGATTGAGGGGGGAGCAGGTGACGCGACGGGAGATATTCAGCCCGGAGGAAGTGGGCGCGCTGGTCTACTTCGTCCAGCGCCGCCTGCCCAGGACCATCGCGGGAGGCGGCAGGATCGCGGCCGGCGGCTACAACATGCGGGAGCGCCGGAAGCGGTGGGAGAAGGTGTGCTGGGCCATATCCCACCTCTACGGGGTCCAGCGCACCTACAGCCAGGTCACCCATCGCTGGACGGACCTCCTGGACCGGGAGCGCGACCTGCTGGACCAGCTCAGCTTGGAGATCCCCGGGCTTGGTGAGTAGTAGTAGCCATTTCATCAATCACTACTATGATGTTTTCTCCTGCTCTGTGTTGTTGTATTGCAAATATTTGTTTTTTACATGGAGCAAGCCAATAATGCCGCTGATGACGATTACATTGTAGTTAAATTATATTTCAAAATCTTCTGTGCATTTCAGGTGCACTGCTCTCCTTCTCAGTGGCGTTGCTACTATGCTTATTTGTTTTCTATTTCGTGGTCTCATTGGCCTGAGTAACTATTATGTATGAGTGTACTTTACAGAACTGCGTAATGCTAGACACTAGGGGGCAGATTACATTTACAAGCCCCTTGCGCCACGTTTACGTTGCCTTGCGTGACGCAACAGCGGCGTAAACGTGCCGCATCCCTGTGAGTACTTTACAGCATGACGCATCTAGGGAGATGCGTCACGTTATAAAGCCATGGGCCTGCACCACAATGGGTGCGTTCCTAGTACGCAGGGTGGGCGGTCCGGCGGCTGTGCGCCTCGCAAAATTGCCTGCGTGAAATCTACAAGATTTAACGCAGGCACTTCTGCGACGCTGCTACGTCAATTCAATTCCTTATGCCTGCTTGAAGCAGGCGAAAGGACTGACACAGCATGTTAAGTATTGGGTGGCCCTGAGCATTACTGGAGTTGCATTGCGTTGGCGACGTGACTCCAGCGATGCGCCGCTCTTACGTGACGAGATGCGTCACGCAAGTGCCTACCCTTGCGCCAGGGCACGCCGCATTGTAAATGAGGCGCATCTGCCGTGTCGCAAGGGTAGTTTTGCGTGACGCATTTGATCTGGCGCATCTCTGGAGATGCGCCAGAACGCGTAAGTAAGTATGCCCCTAAGGGGCAGAATTGCAATTACCGTCGCATCCCTGCAAAGTAGCAGGGATGCGCCATTAATTGTGCGGCCCGCTACCACCACCAAACATGGTGCGCCGTATTTGCAATGCGGTGCACCATGGGCCCAAAACGTCACCGAAGCTTTACTGCTGGAGTTGCGTCGCAACGATGGCGCAGCTCCAGCAATGCTCTGGGGTACCCTATCTCCCCAATGCTGGGTCAAGCCGTACGTCTGCTTCAAGCAGGTGCAGGGTTTGTGTGACGCATCATTGTCCTAAAGGTGACTGATTGAAATTTTGTAGATTTCCCTCAGCCACTTTTAGGATGTGTTCCAGCGCAGGAATGCCCTCCCTTGCGCCGGAACGCCCTCTGATGGCGCAGGGCTTTATAACGGGATGCATCTCTCAAATGCGTCACGTTGTTATAATATTATACGCCGCACCATGGCGCCCTTTTTTGTTTAGCTGCTGCGTCACAAAAGTCACGCAAGAACGGAGCAAAAGAGCCGCAAGGGGCTTAAATCTGCCCCTTCCTTTGTACCCCTGACAATAAGAAAAATAGTGGCGGTGGATTGATAGTTTGACTATTTAAATGACTGGTAATGTAGCAGGCAACTGTTAGTGTTGTCACTGATCTGACTGAAATCACAATGGAGTTTGTCTGTCACTTTGCGTCTTGCCTGCGGACTGCTGCCTGCCAGTCCTAGGTGAACCTTTCAGTACTTTGTTTAGTGAGTTACGTGACTTTCGAAGTCACAGGTCCGCAAATAAATGAAAACTAACCCTAATCAATATAATTTCACGGAAATATTTTGTTATTGTTCTTTTGAAATGTTTGATTTAGTTGACATTGACAAGCAACAATCATCCATGTTTTCTGTTCTTTCTTTCATGTTGTACGTCAGCTCCCCCCAGGGGCGAGAGGAGGACACAGGAGCAGCAGGCGGCGGATGCTGTTCAACAGGGCCAGGATCGGGCAGGCGAGGGCTCCTTTGCTGGCCCCAGTAAGTTTTCATTTTAGACTAGTACCTATTTTTCCTAGCGTTCCTCATTTGACTTTTTTCAAAATTGTCTTTGATCTTCTTGTAGACTGTATCTAAATTCTTATCCTGCCTCTACTATAACTCCCTGTGGTATTACTAGATTATTCTTATTAGTCTGTCTGTGTAGCTAACTAAGATTGCACGGTTGGCGAAACTCCCATGATTCTAGTCAGCAATAGCTCTATCAACTTAGTGCAGTCCTCTGGGATTGTCCATATTGTCTTTTGAAGTGTTCTATCTGGACTCATGCTTGCAAAAATTTCAAAACCTTTCGCTCAGTCACTCTAGTCTGGACCAAAAAACACAGATTGTATTTAAGTTTAAAAGGTTTATTAAAAGTAAACACATTTATTAAAATAAAGTCATAATAAAACTAAACGTTTAACTGATAATGGAAAAGTGGTTAGTGCTGACGATTAATTGAAGGCATTTCTTGTGGTCGAGCCGAGCTCTCACCTGGTTTCAACTTGATCTTGTTGTTAGAAGTCCATCTTCTGTCTGTGTGGAGAAAAATGGTGCGTGTTAAAAAACCAGCCTTCATCAGTTGTGCCAAAAAGTGCAGCAAGACAACCTTCCCTGGAAAAAGGGACATTTTTTTTAACTTTAAAGAAGACAGTCACAAATTACATTGTTTTCACATGTCTTCATTCCTAGACCAAAGACTAGTGAGTGCTTTATTCTAACATTCTTCAATGTACTTTGTAGGTGGAACATCTGGTGGCGGGGCCAGCGTGGAGGTGGTGGTGCTCGACACGGAGGCGGAGGGCAATTCTTCAGGGGAGGAGGCGGCGGCTGTGAGAGTTGAGACGGTGGTGGTGGCGGCCAGAGGTAAGCTCTTATATATTCCTTACTTATTGAGATTGAAGACTAGCTGGGAAGGCAAGAATATGAGATGCATGGCTGGGTGAATGATGTAGCAATGGTGGGTGGAAGGACAACAGCCTGGGTAGGTGACACAGAAACTGTATGTGTCCATGTACCTGGATCATGCTACTATCTGACTCTTAGATAGCATATGTGTATCTAGAGCAGGGGTACTCATAGTACGGCCCGCGGGCCGGTGGTGGCCCGGCAAGCCTTCCTTGGCGGTGCGCAGACCTTGCAGACAATCACTGTTCCCCCGGCCCCCACAGAGCAGAGGCTTTTTTGTATTTCACCTGTTAGCGCCCCTGCATCTCCACTCTGACAATCACTGCTCCCCCGGCCCCCACAGAGCAGAGTGGAGATGCAAGGCCACAAAGAGGTGAAATAGAACAAAGCCTCTGCTCTGTGGGGCCGGGCAAGCAGTGATTGTCAGGGTGGAGATGCAGGGGCGCTACAACAAACAGAGCCTCAATAATATGTTAATGGTCTTTTAAAGACCTGTTAAGTACTTTGGTGTTGTTGTCTGTGTGTGCGCGTTGAGGAAGCGGTCTCAACCCGGGCTGAAGGCTGACACAGATAGACACACACAGTGAGATGACAGAGGGGGAGGGAGAGGGAGGGCAAGAGGGAGAGAGAGATGGAGAGGGAGGGCAGGAGGGAGAGCAGGAGGGAGAGAGATGTATGTAAATGCTGGGTCTGGTGGCTCAGTGGATGAAGGCATCTGCTGCAGGGACCTGTGTGCAACCTCATGGTCACAAGTTTTCGTTTTGCTTTAGCCCCGCCTCCTCTGACTCCGCCCCCACCAGTGCGGCCCTCGGCCACAAACTACACTGTAAATTTAGCCCCTGAGAGAAAGTTTGTGAGTACCCATGATCTAGAGAGAGTAGACGGTCAGTGGATGAACTAAGTGTAACTTTGAAGAGCATGTAACACTGCACCCGCACTTCCGTTCCAGTGTAGGAAAGGCAAGGAAAAGAAGTTTTAATTTTGTCCCCAAATACTACCATCAATAGTAGCAGTAGTTTGTATTGCAAGCACAGCATAGATCCGGTTATTACGGTGGCCACTCCCTACCTCTCTTAATAAGTTTAGTAGTACTCAGTCATTCATGTGTGGATGTATCACTGGTCACTCAATAAAAAGCAAAGCACCTAAAGTCATCCCATATATAAGCAAAAACATCCCATGTGAAGTGATAGATAATCAGATTATTTATCTTCTTCAATTTTCCATTTCTAGTACTCATTTCCACTGTAGGGTGAAAGTTAAATTAATTAAGCAGTAGCCCTTGAGTTGTAACAGAGTATTCTCAGTGCCACCCGTAATAGAAAAGTAAGAGCTTCACCACCTGCATGTACTGGACGGGTACAGTAACGCAACGCAAGTCTAGGTCACTCCTCATGGCGTGCGTCTCTTTTTCTCGGGTGCAAGTTTACTGCGCTGGCATTATGCCGGCTTGCAGAAGATAACGTACCAATTTTCCTAAACAAGAGACAAGAAGAAGAATAAGACTGGTGTACTTTCATAGTCGACTCCAATGGAAGTCCATAGTGCTCGTAGAATTTGTTCCTTAAACTCCCACTAATGTTAGAGCAAGGATGAAGAAGTGTGAGGTTAGATAGATACTGGCCTCAATAGTTATGTAATGCGCTTGCAATTAGCTAGTTGTAGTGCAACACAAATTTCTGCTGAATGATTGAGTTAATCTTAAAGAGCATTGGTTACAGACTATGTCTTTCTTTCTTCATATAGGTTCTCCTTCCAAACGAACAAGGAGGAAGGAGCTGGCTAGAGCGGCCCGGCAACGGAGGATCGATGCCACTGTGGCCGAATATCGGCGGCTGGAGGCCCTGGAGGACGAAGAAAGTGTGCAGTCGACAACAACAACTACGTCGTCTGCATCGGCCTCCGTGCCCCCACGGGCTGCCAATGCCACCCAGCACAGTGGTCCACCCAGACTGAGCCGGGCTGCCAAAGCCAAACGCCACCGCCGAGTAGCAAGGACAACAGCTTCCTCTCACAGCCGTTGCACCTGCAAGGCATTGAAGGCACGCCTGCGCCGCAGTACCCTAATGGTGTCCCGCCTCCAGCAGGAGCTCCACCACTTTTCAAACCAGTTGGAGGGGCTCCGCGTAGAGCACGCCTTGCTCCGCCAGGAGCATGATGCCCTGGCCCAAAAAGTAGACAGCATCCACCCATAGTGTCCCTTGCCCCTTTTTTAGAGACTTTTGGAGGGTGGAAATTGGGAGTTGGGTTTTTGGGGACTTTTGAAGGACAATCGTTGGGGTTAGGGAGGGTCTTGCGGGAGATTATTTTGTTAGCGATATAAATACACTTTTTCAAACTTTATCTGAGCATACCCGTTTCTTACTGCTTGCCTGGTGGGTGGGGGTTTAACAGTGACTTTGTTTTCCTGAAAGTTTAGTTCCATTTTCTTCCTTTAAGTGTAAATGCCCAAATGTTTTCAACACTAAGTGCCTCTCACAGAGTAAGTGAAGTGAATCCAAGAGTCCTAGGACTTTAGTAGTACTACCTTCAGTCTCTCGTCTCTCCTACTAATACTCCATTATACCCCCAAACCCCCAAACCACCAAACGCTTATCTTACCTGTAATTTGTGTTTGAAAGTAGGGCTAGACCCAGGGCTGGCTCCACGGGAAACAGCGAATAACACAGTGGCAGTTGCATGCCTATGAAAAAAAAGAAAATTAAATCTGGTTTGTCCTCCTGAGCAATTCAACAGTACAACTGAGAATATAGCAGGTGACAGAAGTACACTAGAACAGTGCCACATTGTAGCCTAACAAATGGTAAAGTATAACTACTAATTCGGTTGCAGTTCTTTGACATTAGCCATGGGTCTTTGTCAAGCAGAGTAAGAATATATCCTCGGATTTCTTCACCAGCCTGTTGCTATCACCTTATCCTCCCCAGCAAGTGTGTGGATTTATTGCTGTAATTTAGTCACGCATCTATCAAAACCACACAGCCCGGGGGAAGAGGGTTAGGGTTTGAAAAATGGATGGGGACGGGGGTTTTTGGGAAAGGTTTTGGGAGACAAGAAAAAAAGCACAGCATAGACAAACAATTGAACATAAACAATTCTTTGGGTACAAACCTATCCATCAATCTTTGAAAGTGCATGCACTACTGCATGCATGTCAGTGAAAAGTAAGTAGTACTTTCGACAACTGTGGAAGAAAGAATGCGACAGTACAGGGCCTGTGTGGAATTATTGATAACGATATTCAACATAAGGTCTCTGTACTAGCCAGATACCCGAGAGCCTTGCTGGTCACTATAAATCCATTCACAACAACACTCAATGGGGTTGGTCTGGAAGGTATAGTAGATAGAAAAGGAGAAATTGCTTTTTTTCTAGGTGTCCCCTCACTCACCAGGGTTGCCCCTTGGTGACATGCTTCATCATTGGGGCCATCCCAGTCCTCTACGGGCTGGGGCGTGCTGCGACTTGCGAATTACGTAGGAGCACTTACAAATGACTATGTGTGGTGCAGATGTGATAGTGGAGTGGACTAAGTGATGTGTGTTAAGGGATCAATTTAGAAGCAGAGAGAGATCCAAGAAATGCAGTCACAGTCAGAGAAAAAGGCAAGTGATACTGTATCTATGTGGTTGTAGTTGTCCTGTTGGAAGTGGTAAGTAAGTTTCCTGCAGAAAAAAAATCCTCTTATTAGCGGCACTCCTCCATTGCAGCCGACGCTTCGTCCATCGATGTTGGTCACCAGAAGACACCCTGTAAAAAAAAGCACAGCATAGACAAACAATTGAACATAAACAATTCTTTGGGTACAAACCTATCCATCAATCTTTGAAAGTGCATGCACTACTGCATGCATGTCAGTGAAAAGTAAGTAGTACTTTCGACAACTGTGGAAGAAAGAATGCGACAGTACAGGGCCTGTGTGGAATTATTGATAACGATATTCAACATAAGGTCTCTGTACTAGCCAGATACCCGAGAGCCTTGCTGGTCACTATAAATCCATTCACAACAACACTCAATGGGGTTGGTCTGGAAGGTATAGTAGATAGAAAAGGAGAAACTGCTTTTTTTCTAGGTGTCCCCTCACTCACCAGGGTTGCCCCTTGGTGACATGCTTCATCATTGGGGCCATCCCAGTCCTCTACGGGCTGGGGCGTGCTGCGACTTGCGAATTACGTAGGAGCACTTACTAATGACTATGTGTGGTGCAGATGTGATAGTGGAGTGGACTAAGTGATGTGTTGAGGGATCAATTTAGAAGCAGAGAGAGATCCAAGAAATGCAGTCACAGTCAGAGAAAAAGGCAAGGGATACTGTATCTATGTGGTTGTAGTTGTCCTGTTGGAAGTGGTAAGTAAGTTTCCTGCAGAAAAAAAATCCTCTTATTAGCGGCACTCCTCCATTGCAGCCGACGCTTCGTCCATCGATGTTGGTCACCAGAAGACACCCTGTAAAAAAAAGCACAGCATAGACAAACAATTGAACATAAACAATTCTTTGGGTACAAACCTATCCATCAATCTTTGAAAGTGCATGCACTACTGCATGCATGTCAGTGAAAAGTAAGTAGTACTTTCGACAACTGTGGAAGAAAGAATGCGACAGTACAGGGCCTGTGTGGAATTATTGATAACGATATTCAACATAAGGTCTCTGTACTAGCCAGATACCCGAGAGCCTTGCTGGCCACTATAAATCCATTCACAACAACACTCAATGGGGTTGGTCTGGAAGGTATAGTAGATAGAAAAGGAGAAATTGCTTTTTTTCTAGGTGTCCCCTCACTCACCAGGGTTGCCCCTTGGTGACATGCTTCATCATTGGGGCCATCCCAGTCCTCTACGGGCTGGGGCGTGCTGCGACTTGCGAATTACGTAGGAGCACTTACAAATGACTATGTGTGGTGCAGATGTGATAGTGGAGTGGACTAAGTGATGTGTTAAGGGATCAATTTAGAAGCAGAGAGAGATCCAAGAAATGCAGTCACAGTCAGAGAAAAAGGCAAGGGATACTGTATCTATGTGGTTGTAGTTGTCCTGTTGGAAGTGGTAAGTAAGTTGCCTGCAGAAAAAAAATCCTCTTATTAGCGGCACTCCTCCATTGCAGCCGACGCTTCGTCCATCGATGTTGGTTACCAGAAGACACCCTGTAAAAAAAAGCACAGCATAGACAAACAATTGAACATAAACAATTCTTTGGGTACAAACCTATCCATCAATCTTTGAAAGTGCATGCACTACTGCATGCATGTCAGTGAAAAGTAAGTAGTACTTTCGACAACTGTGGAAGAAAGAATGCGACAGTACAGGGCCTGTGTGGAATTATTGATAACGATATTCAACATAAGGTCTCTGTAGGCAGATACCTGAGAGCCTTGCTGGTCACTATAAATCCATTCACAACAACACTCAATGGGGTTGGTCTGGAAGGTATAGTAGATAGAAAAGGAGAAATTGCTTTTTTTCTAGGTGTCCCCTCACTCACCAGGGTTGCCCCTTGGTGACATGCTTCATCATTGGGGCCATCCCAGTCCTCTACGGGCTGGGGCGTGCTGCGACTTGCCAATTACGTAGGAGCACTTACAAATGACTATGTGTGGTGCAGATGTGATAGTTGAGTGGACTAAGTGATGTGTTAAGGGATCAATTTAGAAGCAGAGAGAGATCCAAGAAATGCAGTCACAGTCAGAGAAAAAGGCAAGGGATACTGTATCTATGTGGTTGTAGTTGTCCTGTTGGAAGTGGTAAGTAAGTTGCCTGCAGAAAAAAAATCCTCTTATTAGCGGCACTCCTCCATTGCAGCCGACGCTTCGTCCATCGATGTTGGTCACCAGAAGACACCCTGTCCACTGCCTGCCTGATGCTGAATTGTGGCTCGCTACTGTGAAGCCTGACTCCATCCTTTTTTCCCCATTGCAGAGACTGAAACCCGGCCTGTAATTATTCAACGAAAAACAGGAAGTGATATAATATTACAACACCACTGATAAATAAATATAAGGTATGTAGGCTGTGGAGTGCAAAAAGTCACAATTTGATTTTCCTAGTAGACAGTACAATATTTTTGAAAGTGCGTACTCTGTCTGAGTCACCTTTTGAAGGATAAATAAGTATGGGCAAATTAATGTAGCGGATCTTTCCCCTCAAGCTAGGTGTACTGTAAACTGTGTTTTAGAACAAAATTAGATCTTCCTAGCAGTGCTCCCACCCAGACCCTTACTAAAGCCAGTCGCAAAAATGTAGAAGACCCCCAATCAAATCTCAAAAAACGAGGCCTAGCAGAAAACTGGTGACAAAACTTACTTTGAAAGTAAAAGTAGGCCGAAGTACCCCCTTCCTAATTACCCCTTACCCACCGTGGATTGCATTCAAACCACTTGCAAGCAACCAAGCAAAAGTAGCCATAGCCAGCATCGCTCCAAGACTCGAAATCCCCCCCACTCAAACACATGCAATAGAAATACTGCTAACCCTAACGAACCCTAAGTTAAGAATAGTGGCAAAGGCTTTCTTTAACTATGCCAAATCCCCCCTTTCCCACCATGGATTTTCTTCAAATGACTTGCAACCAAAATTACACATTGTCACGAGTGCTCTAAGACCCCAGAACTCAGTTGCAAAAATCTAGAACACCCCGAAACACATGCAATCCTGCTGCTAGGGCTAACCCTAACAAACCCAAAGTTATAAAAGGGCCAAAAGGCTTTTCCGCCTGGATTTTGTCCCAACCACTTCTACCCGGTATTAGACCTTCCCATGAATGCCCCAAGACCCGCCAACCCACCCGCCAAGAAGCATAACACCCCCAAACAGGCCAAAAGCAAAATCTCATACTTGCAATATTTCTCGGCCTTCGGTCCAAACGCGCTGCGTAGCTAGGCCATAAGTCGGGGTTGCCACGACGGATTTCCTGAAAAGCAAATGCAATCAAGATTAGAGTGTCCCAGCAGTGCTCCCAGACCCCGAAACTCACCCACAAACACCAGGAAGCCCCCCAAACAGGCCCCCGAAAAGGCTACATTGAGCAAAATGTCAGAAATAGCCACAAAAAAATCGGCCTGGATTTTGTCCCAACCACTTCTACCCGGTATTAGACCTTCCCAGGAATTCCCCAAGACCCGCCAACCCACCCGCCAAGAAGCATAACACTCCCAAACAGGCCAAAAGCAAAATCTCATACTTGCAATATTTCTCGGCCTTCGGTCCAAACGCGCTGCGTAGCTAGGCCATAAGTCGGTGTTGCCACGACGGATTTCCTGAAAAGCAAATGCAATCAAGATTAGAGTGTCCCAGCAGTGCTCCCAGACCACGAAACTGACCCACAAACAGACGGAACCCCCCCTAAGAGCACCTCAAAGGCAAGCAAGTCATCAAAAACACAAAAAAAATTCCGCCTGGGATTTGGTCCAAAACACTTTTATCCAGTATTAGAGCTTCCCAGCAATGGCCCCAGAGCCGTCAACCCAGGAGAAAACGAGTAGAAGACCCCCAAACAGCCAAAGAGCAAAAGTACAAAAATTGGGACTTAGTCAATTTTTCACAAATTTCCCAAATCACTCCGCGCGCGCTTTGCAGCTAGGCCCTAACTCCCCTCTGCCAGCATGGATTTGCTTCAAACCTCTTGCAAAGTAAAGTATATATAGCCAGCAGTGAGCCCAGACCCCGAAACATACCCACAAACACCAGGAAGCCCCCCAAACAGGCCCCCGAAAACGCTACATTGAGCAAAATGTCAGAAATAGCCAAAAAAAATCGGCCTGGATTTTGTCCCAACCACTTCTACCCGGTATTAGACCATCCCAGGAATGCCCCAAGACCCGCCAACCCACCCGCCAAGAAGCATAACACCCCCAAACAGGACAAAAGCAAAATCTCATACTTGCAATATTTCTCGGCCTTCGGTCCAAACGCGCTGCGTAGCTGGGCCATAAGTCGGGGTTGCCACGACGGATTTCCTGAAAAGCAAATGCAATCAAGATTAGAGTGTCCCAGCAGGGCTTCCAGACCACGAAACTCACCCACAAACAGACGGAACCCCCCCTAAGAGCACCTCAAAGGCAAGCAAGTCATCAAAAACACAAAAAAAAATCCGCCTGGGATTTGGTCCAAAACACTTTTATCCGGTATTAGAGATTCCCAGCAATGGCCCCAGAGCCGTCAACTCACCTGCAAAGAGGTACAACAACACCCCCACAAGTGCTGAGTCTTTCTTCATTGGGCGTAAACCAGCCCTCTGGTTTGATGGAAATAGGAGTCTGGAGGAGGAGGATAGAGGAGCATGTTCTTCTGAACTTGTGAACCTGAGGAATGCAGACTGCGGCAACTTCAAATCAATTAGCAAACCAGTGAAGACAGTTCTGCTGATGGGCTTGATTTTGTGATTATCTGATTAAAGTTTGAAATATATTAACTGTGCACAACAAAGAAAGACAGACACACAGGAATAAAAGTGAATAAGGATGAAAAAGAAAGTTATTGATTCGTTGTCTCATTTTCAGGGCTGGGTATCACGGTCCAGGATTAAGAATAAGGCTTCGTCATCATACTCTGCGAATTCAGGCAGGGTGAGCTCAGTGTCACCTGACAGAGTAGAAATTCCCTCATCTATGTTGCTGGCCACCTCCTCTTCATCCGGCACGCTTTCTCGTACTCTGAAATCTGGTGGTATGAGGTGCTGATTCATATTGATCATTGTTAACCTCTCCACATTTTTGGGCGAGAGGCGGCTCCGTTTGGGAGTTACAATCCCACCAGCAGCACTGAAAACCCGTTCAGAAGACACACTTGCGAGTGGGCAAGACAAGTAGTTTAAAGCCAGGTTGGTGAGCTGTGGCCACAATTCTTTTTTCCCATGCCAATACGCCAATGGGTCAGAATTAACACAGACCTCTGTTGAGTCATTCAGATAGTCCTTCACCATCGACTCAAGGTCCTCATCCAAGATTCCTCCACTTTGCTTAGCTCTTGCTGTGCCTCTGACCTTTTGAGAACCAAACCCACGCAGAGCTAGCCAATCCTCTTCAGCCTCCAATGTTTCTGAATACAGAGTAGTAGCACAAATGTAATGCTGTTCTGAGTGGATCTTTTTAAGACGTTCATCACCTTGTAGGAGCTCTAATAATTTCTCAGCCAGAAGCAAAGAGTCTTGGTTTTTGTCATCTTTTTCATACACAGAACACACCTCCTTCAGTTGGTCTTCCAGCATGTACAACAATGGGATAGCTTTTCCCAAATTAGAGTCCTCCTTGCTGACTACACGCGTGAAGAACTCAAAAGGACGAAGCATGCCTGTCAGGCTTTGAACTATGTTCCATTGCGCCGCACCCATCCTCAGCTCCTCTGTACCCTCTGTAAGGAAATATTGATTGAGTTCCGTATACTGCTCATACAGACGCTCAAGCATGTAGAAGGTTGAGTTCCAACGTGTTACCACCTCCTGGATGAGTGCTTTCACTGGCATTTGATGTTGATATAGCAGGCTCCTCAGCTGCTTCCGGGCCTTAAAAGAATGGCTGAAATGCTTGCACATTTTTCGGCAGGTGTCCAATACACTGTACGCTGCACTGCCTTTATTACCCAAGAATTTTTGGACAATCAGGTTTATACAGTGCGCCAAACACGGCACTCTGAAATAGTCACCGTCCCTCATGGCCTTAACTATATTGGCGCCATTGTCCGTGGAAACATAACCAACCTGGCGTTTTAGTGGGGACAGGCAGTTAAGGACCTTTGTCTTAAAGACATCCAAAATGTTTTCTGCTGTGTGACGTTTCTCCAAACCAAACATGGCTAGTGTTGCATGTTTCCGAGCAGCTTTAAAAACAATGTCCGCGTCAACACCTGCGTTTAGCTTTGCTTTAGCCCCTGAAAAAGAGACCCAGTGTGCAGTGATGCACATGTAATCAGCGCCTGCGCCACTGGTCCACATGTCTGTTGTCAGATGTATAGTGTGAACAGCACTCTTCTGCAAAGTTGCCCCAATCATCTTCAGAACATCTTCATGTAGTGCTGGAACCGCAACTCGGGCAAAATAGAACCAGCTAGGAACCTTCCATTTAGGGCAGAGCGCTGCCACTAATTCTAAAAAACCAACCCCTTCTACAAAAGAAAAAGGGAGAAGGTCCAGAGCTAGCATTTTAGCCAGCTTAGTGTTATACAGACGTGTCAGTGGGTGGTTGCGTTCATATTGCGTTTCTGTAAACAACCTCTTTTTAATGTTGCCCTGGACCAAGGATTTACGGGATGATGATGATATCTTCGACCCAGTTACGCTCGCTGATGAACTTTTCCGCATTGATGTCTCACTCTCTCCCACACTCTTAGTGTGCCTCACATGGGGTGTGCTGCTGACAGGGGTACTGGGTGTAAGTGAAGTGTTTGAATCGTCTTCTTCCTCCTCGTCATCATCAGATGAAAAATCAACGTTTTCATTACGTGCAATTCTGGCTTGCTTAAACGCCTCTAGGTGCGGAAACCATTGGACAGGGTGCGCTCTCTTAAGATGACCTCTCTGGCCTCCGGTACCATAGTTAGAACCAAGCTTACCACGACCAACTCGAACCTTACAAAGGCTACAAATGGCTACGTTTTCCATTTTTGGGCAAACACTAAAGAAGTCCCAAACTGGAGACTTGAAATGTCTTTGGGGGCCGGAGGAGGCGGCGATACTGGTGGTGGTGGTCCTGCTGCTAATGCCAGATGAAGTGGAGGATGTGGATTGCCGAACTTCAGTACGTTTTGCACTTTCACCACCACGAATTGAGGTCGAGGTGGGTACCTTCTTGCGAGGAAGAAATATGGAAGCGGTAGGTTTTGGTGTACTACTTAACTCCAAATCTAATGATTCCATTTCCATTGCCTCCTCGTCGACATCATCATCACGCTCAGCAGCTTCTCGGGATAGGGTCAAAATGTCTCTTTGCTGCATGCCCGGTGGGGCTGCAGTGACCTTTGTGATGACTGGCTCGTCGTCATCGTGAGAGGCTTCATCACCAGCAGTATCTGTCACTTCTTGTTGAGCCTCATCACACTCCATAGGTATGAGTTTTTCGACGACCTTCCTTTTACGCTTAGGTACCTTTGTCAGATCATGGTGTGCCTCACTGTCAGACAGCTGTTGTGGTTCCCAAGACGGATCACTTGCATCAGAACGAGGTGGGCTTGAAGAAGATGTAGACACCCCCCTTGATATTTTCCTTGCTAGGGATGTGGAAGACAATGAATGATCATCAGGAGGAGTGGCTTCCAATACCTCGGCTTCATTGTCGATTTCCTGATGTGCCCCTACTTCGGGAGGAACAACTATTGTGGGCACTTGTGAACCTCCATGCACCTTTGCTTGCGCATCTCCTTTTGCTGCCTCTCCTTCCACATGTACTTGGGCGTGTACTTGCACATGATGTTGTTGTTGCGGCTGTGGTTGTTCAACACTTGTCAGATGAGTTACAACAACCTGTGTTGATTCAGGGACATTGCTGCTACTTTCTTGCGATGAGCCAACATCACTGGTCGATGGTGATTGGAGAAGTACACTGACTGCCTCTGAAGCACTCAAGGGCTTTGACTTAAGTTGGCGTGGTGGGGAGGCACTGAACCCAATGGAGCAGGGGTGCTGCTCCCAGCTTGGTCCCCAGCAGATCCTGCTGCTGCAGGCGTACTTTTTTTTTGCTCCCAAAAAACGTGGCGGGTGGCACACCAGCCTCCTTGATAACTTGCTTCTTCTGCTCCTTACTAGCAACTTTCTTGCTAGAGGAGCTACGGAGAACTTTTTTGGGGGCCATCTTCTTCAGAGCAGGTCAGACAGCAGGCCGCAGTTGCACGAATTGTAGAGTTGTCTGAGGCCAGACGTGACGTCGCGTGACGTTATGCTGCACACACACACCGCTGCAGGACTTCTTCCTGGCACTGGTGGTTCTCTTGAGTCTTGTGCACCTAAAAACAATGGAAGACAGAGGAACATCAGTTCAGTTATACACAAAAAAATCGAAAAACACTGCAAAATCAGCACAATCCCATTCCATCCATGCCCTCCATGATGTTTAAATTCAAGACAACCCACAGAAAGACTAGGCCCATGCAAGACTCACTACCCCTGGGCATTAATAAAGGTTGAAAAGTAGGCAAAATGGTTGCAGCCTTGCAGGCCTAACAACAAAGCCTGCATTCAAAATGGCCACTTGCCTGCCAGCACATCGCCAGTGCCTGTAGCTGCACTCAAAATGGCCACCAGCCACATGGCCTGTCCCTCCCCATGAACACCCCCAAAAATCGAAAAACACTGCAAAATCAGCACAATCCCATTCCATCCATGCCCTCCATGATGTTTAAGTTCAAGACAGCCCACAGAAAGATTAGGCCAATGCTAGACTCAAATACCCCTGGTGAAAAGGCAACAAGTACAGCCCCAAAAAACGAAAATCACTGAAAAATCAGCACAATCCCAATCCATCCATGCCCTCCATGATGTTTAAATTCAAGACAACCCACAGAAAGACTAGGCCCATGCAAGACTCACTACCCCTGGGCATAAATAAAGGTTGAAAAGTAGGCAAAATGGTTGCAGGCCTAACAACAAAGCCTGCATTCAAAATGGCCACTTGAATGCCAGCACATGGCCAGTGCCTGTAGCTGCACTCAAAATGGCCACCAGCCACATGGCCTGTCCCTCCCCATGAACACCCCCAAAAATCGAAAAACACTGCAAAATCCGCACAATCCCATTCCATCCATGCCCTCCATGATGTTTCAGTTCAAGACAGCCCACAGAAAGACTAGGCCAATGCTAGACTCAAATACCCCTGGTGAAAAGGCCACAAGTACAGGCCCAAAAAACGAAAATCACTGAAAAATCAGCACAATCCCAATCCATCCATGCCCTCCATGATGTTCAAATTCAAGACAACCCACAGAAAGACTAGGCCCATGCAAGACTCACTACCCCTGGGCATAAATAAAGGTTGAAAAGTAGGCCAAATGGTTGCAGGCCTAACAACAAAGCCTGCATTCAAAATGGCCACTTGCCTGCCAGCACATGGCCAGTGCCTGTAGCTGCACTCAAAATGGCCACCAGCCACATGGCCTGTCCCTCCCCATGAACACCCCCAAAAATCGAAAAACACTGCAAAATCAGCACAATCCCATTCCATCCATGCCATCCATGATGTTTAAGTTCAAACTAGCCCACAGAAAGACTTCGCCCATGCTAGACTCAAATACCCCTGGTGAAAAGGCCACAAGTACAGCCCCAAAAACGAAAATGACTGAAAAATCAGCACAATCCCAATCCATTAATGCCCTCCATGATGTTTAAATTCAAGACAACCTACAGAAAGAGTAGGCCCATGCTAGACTCAAATACCCCTGGTGAAAAGGCCACAAGTACAGCCCCAAAAAACGAAAATCACTGAAAAATCAGCACAATCCCAATCCATCCATGCCCTCCATGATGTTTAAATTCAAGACAACCCACAGAAAGACTAGGCCCATGCAAGACTCACTACCCCTGGGCATAAATAAAGGTTGAAAAGTAGGCAAAATGGTTGCAGGCCTAACAACAAAGCCTGCATTCAAAATGGCCACTTGCCTGCCAGCACATGGCTAGTGCCTGTAGCTGCACTCAAAATGGCCACCAGCCACATGGCCTGTCCCTCCCCATGAA